>NW_022264331.1:0-30563 GCF_002021735.2 Oncorhynchus kisutch
CCACCAGTTTGACTGCCCTGGGCTGGGCCTTTAACCACCAGTTTGACGCCCTGGGCTGGGCCTTTAACCGTCAGTTTGAGGACCTGGGCTGGGCCCTTTAACCGTCAGTTTGACCGCCCTGGGCTGGGCCTTTAACCGTCAGTTTGACTGCCCTGGGCTGGGCCTTTAACCACCAGTTTGACGCCCTGGGCTGGGCCTTTAACCACCCAGTTTGACCGCCCTGGGCTGGGCTTTAACCGTCAGTTTGTCCTGACATGGGCTGGGCTATTAACCTCAGTTGACCCATGGTAAATACATTAAACCACCAGTTTGACTGCCCTGGGCTGGGCCTTTAACCGTCAGTTTGACTGCCCTGGGCTGGGCCTTTAACCGTCAGTTTGACCGCCCTGGGCTGGGCCTTTAACCACCAGTTTGACCGCCCTGGGCTGGGCCTTTAACCGTCAGTTTGACCGCCCTGGGCTGGGCCTTTAACCGTCAGTTTGACCGCCCTGGGCTGGGCCTTTAACCGTCAGTTTGACTGCCCTGGGCTGGGCCTTTAACCGTCAGTTTGACTGCCCTGGGCTGGGCCTTTAACCGTCAGTTTGACTGCCCTGGGCTGGGCTGGGCCTTTAACTGCCCTGGGCTGGGCCTTTAACCATCATTGGGGGACATGCTAAACTGACTCCACACCCTTGTACCAGCATCCTGCATTAAGCTCACAGAGAGCCCCTCCCCCAAGCAGTGCAGCAGGAGATGTAATTCTGTAAACAACGTGCACAATGCACACATTTCAATCTCAAAATGTTTCTGCAGGTTTCATTCAGTTTGGATGTTTTTAGATTGACACAGTGTTACGTAATGACATTCTGTAACAACATTATACCATAGTTACAGAGTTTATATTTGATTTAACATTTAAATATACAGTTTAGTCTCACTGACATCAAATCTATTTCACAAGAGAAACCTGTTAGAGATGGCAGCAGTCACTGAGGACTGTCAGTAGCTAAAATGATACACATTGAGGACTGTCAGTAGCTCTTGGGTAAAACAAATGTATTGACAAAGGAAGGCCGCTGTCCTGCAGTCCTTGCCAGTGAGTATCTTTACTCTCAGTATTCAGCTAATGGGTCCACAGCCCACGGGTCACCTGACCAACAGGGCTCTGCCTCGTCCTATCAGAAGGTCCGTGTGAAGTTGTGCATTACGTCATGCAGCCAGGCCCAGTTGGTCACATTTTTGACTGCATTAGGCCTTTAAGTAAACATGGATGGGTCATCCAATGGCTGTGGTATCTGTGTGTTGTCATTATGAAGGCTGGTCCTCTCAATAGTCACCTACTCCCAGACTCCCAGACCCTGATTGTCCACAATGCTGTTGAGTTGTACATTTTCTTCACTTGGCTGGATGACCCTGCTTGTCCCTTTAGACCAACCCCCTAGAACACGCCCTACCCGTTAAGTGCCATGGTGACAGTGTGCCCTAATGAACACTCCCTACCCGTTAAGTACCATGGTGACAGTGTGCCCTAATGAACACTCCCTACCCGTTAAGTGCCATGGTGACAGTGTGCCCTAATGAACACTCCCTACCCGTTAAGTGCTATGGTGACAGTGTGCCCTAATGAACACTCCCTACCCAATTAAATGCCATGGTGACAGTGTGCCCTAATGAACACTCCCTACCCATTAAATGCCATGGTGACAGTGTGCCCTAATGAACACTCCCTACCCAATTAAATGCCATGGTGACAGTGTGCCCTAATGTACACGCCCTACCCGTTAAGTGCCATGGTGACGGTGGCTCCCTGCTGCATCTCCTGGGAGGCGGCGACAGCGGCCTCAGCGAGGGACGCGACCGCCTGATTGGCCTCGGACGCCTGTGTGGTCTGTATGGTCATCTCCCCACCCTGCAGAGTCGCCCAGTTCTGCTCAACCTGGCCAGTAAGGAGGGATGGAGGGGGAAGGAGGAAGAAAGAGAGAGAGGGAGGGATGGAGGGGGAGAGAGAGGGAGGGAAATAGAAGGAAGAGGGTAAGAGGGAGAGAAAAAAGATAAGAGGTGGAGAGGGGGGGTGAGAGCAAGTGAGAGATGGAGAGAGGAAGTCGTAAGAGAGATGGAGAGAGTAAGAGAGGGGGAAAGTGACAGAGAGAGGCAGAGTTAGGGTGTTTCTACACCACGACAAACAAAAACGAATATGATTGTGATCCTTCGACAAACATTTGTCGTAGTCAATGAACATAAAATGTGAAGTAGATCTGCCGCTTACAATAAACTGTGGCGACACCTCCATCGGTAACGTGCGACACACCGACATATTCTGGTGAAGAGTAGAGAGAACTTGCTATTCAGCAATGATATTGAAACAGAGTATGAAGTTGCATTTCAGGGATACAGAACAGTAAACATGACATGTTCCTCAGCAAGAGATGAAGGCATAGAGATATGACAATCCTACAAATACCAGATCATGCAAATTACAATAAAAATGTTTTGTTGGCCAACATATTCAGACAACGCTTAAAAGCTTTTTCTTTTGTTGATTAAAATGATTAAAAGCTTTTTTTCCTCCCCAATTCATGATATCCAATTGGTAGTTCATCTTGTCCCATCGCTGCAACTCCTCTATGGACCCTGGAAGAGGCGAAGGTCGAGAGCCATGCGTCCTCCGAAACACGACCCCGCCAAGCCGCTCTGCTACTTGACCACACTGCTCGCTTATCCCTGAAGCCAGCCACACCAAATGTGTCGGAGGAAACGCCGTACAGTTTGACGACTGAAGTCAGCATGCATGCCCCCGGCCTGCCACAAGGAGTCGCTAGTGCGCTATGGGACAAGGACATCCCGGCCGTCCAAACCCTCCCTTAACCGGGCAACCGCTGGGCCAATTGTGTGCCGCCTCATGGGTCTCCTGGTCCGGCCGGCTGCGACACAGCAATGCAGTGTTTTTAAACCTCTGCGCACTCGGAGGCCAGAACGCATAAAGTGGAGTATTAAAAATTGTGTTTAAAACCAAGCCTTGTATTGATCATCTCTTGAAAATGAAATAAGACAATAAACCAATAGGATTATTTATCCATGCGTGCACATCTATGGCTAGCAGTATCGCCAGATCCCAGAGTGTCAGGTATACCCACAGTGTTGCATGTTGTACAACACTTAACACAATGAAACAAAAACAAGACTGATTTCTATGGCGCTTTTTACATTAGCGCAGGGTTTTTTCTGGATCAAAAAAGGGCTTAGGTGGTGGGCGTGGCAACGGGCGCAGTCAGCCCGTAGGCGCAGATGAATTTAAAAGGCCCTCATCTTGATGGTGTACAGTATTATTGCATTTTAAGCCAATTTCCCGCAGTTCTACACATTTCTCCATGGAGCTGAGATCATTTTCAGGAGGTTTTAAAAGTTAATTTCCTGCAGTGCTCACATTTCTCCATGGAGCGGAGATCATTTTTCGGGGGGTTTTAAATGTTAATTTTCTGTAGTTCTTCATATTTCTCCATGGAGCTGAGAGAAGATATTGCAGTTTTAAAGCACATTTCCTGCTAGGTCTGCCATGGTTAATGCGGTGTATTCTGCTCAAACATAATACCAAATCAATACTGCTAAATTTATTGTTTTACTTTGATTGTTAGTTCTCAAAGATCATATTCTAATATATATCTATATATATATATATATATCTATTGTCTTTCCTACATCCGTATATCTGTCATTTAAGTTTACACTGAAGTGTTTTCCATCCCGAAAATCTATAAAAATAAAAACGGTTTTCTCCCTCACTGTATGGACATAGGTGACCCGATAAAACGTTAGGTGGCCCGCCCAGGATTTCAATGGCAGAAAAATCCCTGTCAGCGCTTTAAATAGTAAGGGGGAAATCACCTCATCCATGACCAATGTGTAGAACCCACCTGGGTGTGGTCTGGACTGCCCCTTTGCGCCAGAAAGCTCACACACATCAACTATTGCCGAGGAGAGGTGAGGAATGATATATGCCAATAGGAATCAGGAGATGGTTAACATTTGCATCTCAAAAAGAGGAAACGCTGTCCGCACACTGCAGAAAAACGACCTTCAGGCTTTAAACGCCATCAAAATCGTTTAGTATTTATTTATTCTAAAAGTGATAAGGTATAAAGGGGCATATTGCCTAAAAGTGTGTAATGGAGCCAGTTAGAGAAACCTTCAGCTACACACTATGTTCACTACTCTGGAGACTTAACATCTAACACTCCTCACAGAATAGTAGTAACACACCTCACACACAGGAGGGACTGCCATTACAACCGCATACAGTCATCAGATAGGAGAATCAGGTGTCTCTACAAGTGTGTGTATTTGTAAGTGTGTGTGTGTGTTTGTGTTCTGAGAGACTGATGAGGTGTGTGGTGTGTGTACCTCTCCCGTCGTTCACAGTGGTAGTTGACCTGGGCCACGGTCACTGTGCCTGGCAGCTCCGAGGCATCGGCCAGAGTGGCCACCGTCTGCCCCTGTGCCCACTGAGGGGCAGAGAGAGAGCGAGAGAGCGAGAGAGGAGTGGGGAAAGGGAGATTACAATGGGCAGCCTGGCTTGAGTACAAAACAGCCAAATCCTTCCCATGGATTATCCCTCCAAATCATCATCCAGGGCATCTTTTAATCACTGCCTAGGAGAGGCGAGGCCCCGCGGCCCGCCTATAGAGGGCGAGGCCCCGCGGCCCGCCGAGAGAAGGGGAGGCCCCGCCGGCCCGCCTAGAGAAGGGGAGGCCCCGCCGGCCCGCCTAGAGAGGGCGAGGCCCCGCGGCCCATCTAGAGAGGGGGAGGACTGCGCCATCTGGATCCTTAGTAGAGTTGCAAAATTCAGGAAACACACCCAAAGTTCCCAGGTCTTTCCAAAATCCCAGTTGGAGGACTCCCAGGTTGGTAGTCCCTCCCAGCTTATTCCCTTCTGATTCAGGGAATCCTCCAATCGGGATTTCTGAAAAATCTGGGAACTTTGCGAACGTTCCCGGAATGTGGGACCCTAATCTTGACTTGGAGTAGGGTTAAGTTGGCCCTAGACGCTGATCTTGGGTCAGTTTAGCATTTCCCCACAAAAAAATAAGCTGATCTTAGATCTGTTCCTAGGGAAACTTTACCCCGGAGCTTGACCAAATATTGGTTAAGGTAGATCCTAGATCTGTACCTATGGGAAACCTGACCTGTATGAGGGAGACGGTGCCGTCGGGGTTGCTGATGGTCTGCACCACGGTCTGTGAGGGCACCAGGTGGGTGATGCTGTGGGTGGCTGTCGTCATGGCCGTGTGCTGTGGCACCTGGTCCTCAAAGGCGTACAGCAGGTCCTCGCGTCCATGCTGCCTTGTAGCAGTTCTCACAATGGTCCGCAGCGCCTGCGTCCACGACACCTAGCAAGGGGCACCACAACAAAACGACATGTATACAAGGGGACTGGTACAAATGGGTTTCAAGAGTATAGGAAACACAAACCAGACAGATTTACGATACAGTTCACTGTCGTTTAACTTTACTAATTGATATAGTGGAGTGCACAGGAGCTGAATTCAGTCTGGGCTTTAGTTGCAAACTTAAGTAATTTCCTTGCAATGATATTCTGATGGTATACTTTTTTGATATTGTTGTCTTTTATGTAAAAAAGTAACTCACGAAACAAAATGTACATTTGTATTCATTGATACTATGCTTATAACTAAACATATTTTAAACGTAAAGAAGTCATTTCCACATAACTTATAGTTGGATTGTCCCTGGTAGAACTCTGTCCACACCAAGTTATTATAGTTGGATTGTCCTGGTAGAACTCTGTCCCACCAAGTTATTATGTTGGATTGTCCCTGGTAGAACCTCTGTCCCACCAAGTTATTCTAGCTGGATTGCCCTGTAGAACTCTGTCCATGTTCTTATAGTTGATTCGTCCCCCAGCTGGTCTGGTAGAACTCTGTCCCACCAAGTTATTATAGCTGATTGTCCCTGGTAGAACTCTGTCCCACCATGTTATTATAGTTGGATGGTCCCTGGTAGAACTCTGTCCCCCAAGTTATTATAGTTGGATTGTCCCTGGTAGAACTCTGTCCATGTTATTATAGCTGGATTGTCCCTGGTAGAACTCTGTCCCACCAAGTTATTATAGTTGGATTGTCCCTGGTAGAACTCTGTCCCATGTTATTATAGCTGGATTGTCCTGGTAGAACTCTGTCCCACCAAGTTATTATAGTGGATTGTCCCTGGTAGAACTCTGTCCCACCAAGTTATTATAGTGGATTGTCCCTGGTAGAACTCTGTCCACCAAGTTATTATAGTTGGATTGTCCCTGGTAGAACTCTGTCCCCAATGTTATTATAGCTGGATTGTCCCTGGTAGAACTCTGTCCCACCAAGTTATTATAGTTGGATTGTCCCTAGGTAGAACTCTGTCCCATGGTATTATAGCTGGATTGTCCCTGGTAGAACTCTGTCCCACCAAGTATTATAGTTGGATTGTCCCTGGTAGAACTCTGTCCCACCAAGTTATTATAGTTGGATTTGTCCCTGGGTAGAACTCTGTCCCACCAAGTTATTATAGTTGGATTGTCCCTGGTAGAACTCTGTCCCACCAAGTTATTATAGCTGGATTGTCCCTGGTAGAACTCTGTCCACCAAGTTATTATAGCTGGATTGTCCCTGGTAGAACTCTGTCCCACCAAGTTATTATAGCTGGATTGTCCCTGGTAGAACTCTGTCCTAAGTTATTATAGTTGGATTGTCCCTGGTAGAACTCTGTCCATGTTATTATAGTTGGATTGTCCCTGGTAGAACTCTGTCCCACCAAGTTATTATAGTTGGATTGTCCCTGGTAGAACTCTGTCCCACCAAGTTATTATAGTTGGATTGTCCCTGGTAGAACTCTGTCCCATGTTATTATAGTTTGGATTGTCCCTGGTAGAAGTTATTATAGTTGGATTGTCCCTGGTAGAACTCTGTCCCATGTTATTATAGTGGATGTCCTGGTAGAACTCGTCACCACAAGTTATATAGCTTGATTGTCCCTGGGTTAGAAACTCTGTCCCTGTTATTATAGCTGATTGTCCCTGGTAGAACTCTGCTCCAGCACAAGTTATTATAGTTGGATTGTACTGGTAGAACTCTGTCCCCCCAAGTTATTATAGCGTGATTGTCCTGGTAAGAACTCTTCCCACCAAGTTATTATACTGGATTGTCCCTGGTAGACAACTTGTCCCATGTTATTATAGTGGGATTGTCCCTGGTAGAACTCTGTTCCCACCAAGTTATATAGCTGATTGTTCCCTCGCGTAGGAACTCTGTCCCACCATGTTATTATAGTTGGATTGTCCCTGGTAGAACTCTGTCCCACCATGTTATTATAGTTGGATTGTCCCTGGTAGAACTCTGTCCCATGTTATTATAGTTGGATTGTCCCTGTAGAACTCTGTCCCATGTTATTATAGTTGGATTGTCCCTGGTAGAACTCTGTCCCACCATGTTATTATAGTTGGATTGTCCCTGGTAGAACTCTGTCCCACCATGTTATTATAGCTGGATTGTCCCTGGTAGAACTCTGTCCCAAGTTATTATAGTTGGATTGTCCCTGGTAGAACTCTGTCCCAAGTTATTATAGTTGGATTGTCCCTGGTAGAACTCTGTCCCACCAAGTTATTATAGTTGGATTGTCCCTGGTAGAACTCTGTCCCACCAAGTTATTATAGTTGGATTGTCCCTGGTAGAACTCTGTCCCACCAAGTTATTATTCTCTAACCGTCTCCACTCAAAGACCCTTTAACCTCCACAACGTCCTACCTCTCTACCATATTCAACATTGTAATGATACCAGGGAGTCAATCCTCCTACCTCTCTATCATATTCAACATTGTAATGATACCAGGGAGTCAATCCTCCTACCTCTCTATCATATTGAACATTGTAATGATACCAGGGAGTCAATTCACAGGGAAAGTGTGTTTTCAACCTCACCCTCTGTTTCTGTTCCTCAGTGCGCACGTCGCTGCGCACGTTGCCCAGGGGATGTCCTCTGGCCACCAGATGGGCTTGCAGCTCTCCTTGCCCCAGCCAGGCTTGCCCCTGCCCGTCGAATACTTCAACATCTCTGGGATGAACGCTCGCAGCTGGGCCTGACCAGAGGAAACAAGATACGGGGGTGAGTGGTACACACACACACACACACACACACACCACACACACGTGCCTTTGACTAGGGGGAGGAAAGAGGTACTGATTACCTACCTGCAGCTTGCTGAGGTGGACTGGGCCCAGAATAGGATTTCTAAAAAGGAGACCACACTGCACTGAGGTCTATCTACAGGCCAGTCTACGACTGAGGCTCCAGTCTGCCTCCCTGACTGATGAACTAACACAATCTTGGCCTAATGGCTCTGAACTTGGGTGGCACTAGATGGAAGAAAACAGACTGAAACCTGGAGAGACCACCTGGACTGCGTTCTTTTGTTTTCCGCTGAAAAACATTTTACAACTTTTCTCTGTTGCCTGCCCAAATGAACAAACCCCTGTTCTGGGCAGAAAACCTGAACCGCCTCAATAGTTGACACTGTAGTCTCCATCAGCTGTAGTATAACAAATGACAACATCCAGATAAACACACCCATTTTGCGCTGGCCAGATTAACCACAGTTCAATAACATGTTAACAGACTGCTGTAGACACCAGAGGAGATTCAGTGAGATTAACATGTTAACAGACTGCTGTAGACACCAGAGGAGATTCAGTGGTAGTTTTAAACCAGTTGTAGGTAGATGATGTTTCATTCATTCTCCCTACTTTTTAAGTGGTGTGCTGTACTCTGAACAGTTAGGATTGACGACTAACCACAATGAAGCCTGATTGCTTGGACTCTATATTTTACCTCTTGGGGATGTTATTCGAAAACATAATGTAAACTTTCACTGCTATGCGGATGACACACAGCTGTACATTTCAATGAAACATGGTGAAGCCCCAAAACTGCCCTCGCTAGAAGCATGTGTTTCAGACATAAGGAAGTGGATGGCTACAAACTTTCTACTATTAAACTCGGACAAAACAGAGATGCTTGTTCTAGGTCCCAAGAAACAAAGTGATCTTCTGTTGAATCTGACAATTAATCTTAATGGTTGTACAGTCGTCTCAAATAAAACTGTGAAGGACCTCGGCGTTACTCTGGACCCTGATCTCTCTTTTGAAGAACATATCAAGACCATTTCGAGGACAGCTTTTTTCCATCTACGTAACATTGCAAAAATCAGAAACTTTCTGTCCAAAATGATGCAGAAAAATTAATCCATGCTTTTGTCACTTCTAGGTTAGACTACTGCAATGCTCTATTTTCCGGCTACCCGGATAAAGCACTAAATAAACTTCAGTTAGTGCTAAATACGGCTGCTAGAATCCTGACTAGAACCAAAAAATTTGATCATATTACTCCAGTGCTAGCCTCCCTACCCTGGCTTCCTGTCAAAGCAAGGGCTGATTTCAAGGTTTTACTGCTAACCTACAAAGCATTACATGGGCTTGCTCCTACCTATCTCTCTGATTTGGTCCTGCCGTACATACCTACACGTACGCTACGGTCACAAGACGCAGGCCTCCTAATTGTCCCTAGAATTTCTAAGCAAACAGATGGAGGCAGGGCTTTCTCCTATAGAGCTCCATTTTTATGGAACGGTCTGCCTACCCATGTCAGAGACGCAAACTCGGTCTCAACCTTTAAGTCTTTACTGAAGACTCATCTCTTCAGTGGGTCATATGATTGAGTGTAGTCTGGCCCAGGAGTGGGAAGGTGAACGGAAAGGCTCTGGAGCAACGAACCGCCCTTGCTGTCTCTGCCTGGCCGGTTCCCCTCTTTCCACTGGGATTCTCTGCCTCTAACCCTATTACAGGGGCTGAGTCACTGGCTTGCTGGGGCTCTCTCATGCCGTCCCTGGAGGGGGTGCGTCACCTGAGTGGGTTGATTCACTGTTGTGGTCATCCTGTCTGGGTTGGCGCCCCCCCCCCCCTTGGGTTGTGCCGTGGCGGAGATCTTTGTGGGCTATACTCAGCCTTGTCTCAGGATGGTAAGTTGGTGGTTGAAGATATCCCTCTAGTGGTGTGGGGGCTGTGCTTTGGCAAAGTGGGTGGGGTTATATCCTTCCTGTTTGGCCCTGTCCGGGGGTGTCCTCGGATGGGGCCACAGTGTCTCCTGACCCCTCCTGTCTCAGCCTCCAGTATTTATGCTGCAGTAGTTTATGTGTCGGGGGGCTGGGGTCAGTTTGTTATATCTGGAGTACTTCTCCTGTCCTATTCGGTGTCCTGTGTGAATCTAAGTGTGCGTTCTCTAATTCTCTCCTTCTCTCTTTCTTTCTCTCTCTTGGAGGACCTGAGCCCTAGGACCATGCCCCAGGACTACCTGACATGATGACTCCTTGCTGTCCCCAGTCCACCTGGCCATGCTGCTGTTCCAGTTTCAACTGACCTGAGCCCTAGGACCATGCCCCAGGACTACCTGACATGATGACTCCTTGCTGTCCCCAGTCCACCTGGCCATGCTGCTGCTCCAGTTTCAACTTCCACCTGACTGTGCTGCTGCTCCAGTTTCAACTGTTCTGCCTTATTATTATTCGACCATGCTGGTCATTTATGAACATTTGAACATCTTGGCCATGTTCTGTTATAATCTCCACCCGGCACAGCCAGAAGAGGACTGGCCACCCCACATAGCCTGGTTCCTCTCTAGGTTTCTTCCTAGGTATTGGCCTTTCTAGGGAGTTTTTCCTAGCCACCGTGCTTCTACACCTGCATTGCTTGCTGTTTGGGGTTTTAGGCTGGGTTTCTGTACAGCACTTTGAGATATCAGCTGATGTACGAAGGGCTATATAAATAAATTTGATTTGACTCATCCAAACTATTACATAAGAGGCCTCCTCATTTATTTATTCTGATTTTCCCCCTCTCCCTGGGAGACGAAGGGGGTGGAACACACACACCCCCGCACGCCTTACCAGTCCCCTGTGCGTGTGGTATGTGTGTGTGTGTGTGTCTTCCCCAGCTGGGGTGGGTTTCGTCGCCATGTCCTCAGTGTCCCTGGTAATACTGGGGCCGGGGTAGGGATGGGGCCACTGCAGCATCTACCCACATTGACATCACTGAGTAAATTTGGCTAAAAATAGAATCACCACACAGCTATCCAGTTTGCTCTGTGTTCTGAGAGAGTAGACAAAATGGCGGTGCCTTGACTGGCTCTGGATAGTCTGAAACATGGATAGGTAACCTCTGGTGACAACATATCATACTATAAATTGTTTTTGAGAAAGCCATTTTGACCCGTCTTCGTCTCCGTCCTACTGTAGTTGCAGCCAGTGAATTAGCGTTTGGAGAAACCCTCTCAAAAACAACAGAAACACATATTTGTCAGAGTTTATAAAATGGAGACCGACAAACATTAGTAAACTAGTCTAGCAGGTAGCAACAGCTATAGTAAGCTCCCCAGTGCCTCTGTTTCTCCACCTGTAGCTGGTGAGGGGGGGGGGGGGGTGAATTGGGGGACAGATGGCCTAATTAGTGACTGTGTGTGGCGTTAACCCCCCTCCCTTTAGTCTAATCCGGCAGGCTATCAGCCAATCAGCAGCCAGCCACTCCAAACCCAAAGAGCTGTAATTATGGGCTGGCTCACCCTGGCTGGTCTCTTGACTCACCTGCTGCTCCTAGGCTCTCCATACCACCAGCCACCAGGGCCCTCTCGTGAACTCCCCAAAACCCGCCAGATGAGCCTCTCCAGGGATAGTCAGGCTGACTCCCCTTCCCTGGTTGTCACTCAATCCCTATCCATCTTACCACCTCTTATTTGAGCCTTTCTCCTGGCACAACCATGTCTTCCACTCCACTACTATAGTTAACCTTTACATGTATACAGGTTTGTCTCATTGAGATCACCTCTTTTGAAAGAAACACCTATTCAGCAGAGTAGAAGTCGACAGACTGCATCTCCACAAAACGCACACTCTCCCGTCACTCTGGCCCCAGCCAGGTGAGTGTCCTGGGATACTGCTTTGACCTGGCTCTCCAGGTGCTCCAGAACAACCCCCCCCCCCCCAGTGCAAAACCTGGACACCCACAAATCACCTGGTTAGACAATCTGGACCCTCTCTAAAATTATCTGCCGCCATTGTTGCAACCCCTATTACCGGTCTGTTCAACCTCTCTTCCGTATCGTCTGAGATCCCTAAAGATTGGAAAGCTGCCGCCGTCATTCCCCTCTTCAAAGGGGGTGACACTCTAGACCCAAACTGTTACAGACCTATATCCATCCTACCTACCCTGCCTTTCTAAAGTCTTCGAAAGCCAACTTAACAAACAGATCACTGACCATTTCGAATCCCAACATACCTTCTCCGCTGTGCAATCTGGTTCCCAAGGTACTAAACGATATCATAACCGCCATCGATAAAAGACAGTACTGTGCAGCCGTCTTCATCAACCTGGCCAAGGCCTTCGACTCTGTCAATCACAGCATTCTTATTGGTAGACTCAACAGCTTTGGTTTCTCAAATGACTGCCTCGCCTGGTTCACCAACTACTTCGCAGACAGAGTTCAGTGTGTAAAATCAGAGGGCCTGTAGTCCGGCCGACTCTTTTCTCTGTATATATCAACGATGTCACTCTTGCTGCGGGTGATTCCCTGATCCACCTCTACGCAGACGACACCATTCTGTATAAATCTGGCCCTTCTTTGGACACTGTGCTAATAAACCTCCAAACGAGATTCAATGCCATACAACACTCTTTCCGTGGCCTCCAACTGCTCTTAAAACGCTAGTAAACTAAATGCATGCTTTTCAACCGTTCGCTGCCCGCCCGACTAGCATCACTACTCTGGACGGTTCTGAATATGTGGAACTCTACAAATACCTAGGTGTCTGGCTAGACTGTAAACTTTCCTTTCAGACTCATATTAAACATCAACAATACAAAATTAAATCTAGAATCGGCTTCCTATCGCGCAACAAAGCCTCCTTCACTCACGCCGCCAAACATACCCTCGTAAATCTGACTAGCCTACCGATCCTCGACGATGTCATTTACAAAATAGCCTCCAATACTCTACTCAGCAAACTGGATGCAGTCTATCACAGTGCCATCCGTTTTGTCACCAAAGCCCCAAATACCACCCACCACTGCGACCTGTATGCTCTAGTCGGCTGGCCCTCGCTACATATTCGTCGCCAGACCCACTGGCTCCAGGTCATCTATAAGTCTTTGCTAGGTAAAGCTCCGCCTTATGTCAGCTCACTGGTCACCATAACAACACCCACCCATAGCACGCACTCCAGCAGGTATATCTCACTGGTCATCCCCAAAGCCAACAGGTTTTTTCCATCTATGTAACATTGAAAAAAATCTGAAACGTTGTCCAAAAATGATGCAGAAAAAACCCATGCTTTTGTTACTTCTAGGTTAGACTACTGCAATGCTCTACTTTCTGGCTACCCGGATAAAGCACTAAATAAACTTCAGTTAGTGCTAAATACGGTTGCTAGAATCCCGACTAGAACCAAACATTTTAATATTACTCCAGTGCTAGCTTCCCTACACCAGCTTCCTGTCAAGGCAAGGGCTGATTTCAAGGTTGTACTGCTAACCTACAAAGCATTACATGGGCTTGCTCCTACCTATCTTTCCGATTTGGTCCTGCCGTACATACCTACACGTACGCTAGTCACAAGACGCAGGCCTCCTAATTGTCCCTAGAATTTCTAAGCAAACAGCTGGAGGCAGGGCTTTCTCCTATAGAGCTCCATTTTTATGGAATGGTCTGCCTACCCATGGGAGAGACGCAAACTCGGTCTCAACTTTTAAGTCTTTACTGAAGACTCATCTCTTCAGTGGGTCATATGTAGTCTGGCCCAGGAGTGTGAAGGTGAACGGAAAGACTCTGGGGCAAAGAACCACCCTTGCTGTCTCTGCCTGGCCGGTTCCCCTCTTTCCACTGGGATTCTCTGCCTCTAACCCTATTACAGGGGCTGAGTCACTGGCTTACTGGTGCTCATTCATGCCGTCCCTAGGAGGGGTGCGTCACTTGAGTGGGTTGAGTCACTGATGTGATCTTCCTGTCTTGGGTTGGGCCGTGGCAGAGATCTTTGTGGGCTATACTCAGCCTTGTCTCAGGATGGTAAGTTGGTGGTTGAAGATATCCCTCTAGTGGTGTGGGGCTGTGCTTTGGCAAAGTGGGTGGGGTTATATCCTTCCTGTTTGGCCCTGTCCGGGGGTATCATCGGATGGGGGCAGTGTCTCCTGACCCCTCCTGTCTCAACCTCCAGTATTTATGCTGCAGTAGTTTGTGTCGGGGGGCTAGGGCCAGTTTGTTATATCTGGAGTACTTCTCCTGTCTTATCCGGTGTCCTGTGTGAATTTAAGTATGCTCTCTCTAATTCTCTCTTTCTCTTGGAGGACTTGAGCCCTAGGACCATGCCTCAGGACTACCTGGCATGATGACTCCTTGCTGTCCCCAGTCCACCTGGCCATGCTGCAGCTCCAGTTTCAACTGTTCTGCCTGCGGCTATGGAATCCTGACCTGTTCACCGGACGTGCTACCCTTTCCCAGACCTATTATTTGACCATGCTGGTCATTTACGAACATCTTGGCCATATTCGGTTATAATCTCCACCCGGCACAGCCAGAAGAGGACTGGTCACCCCTCATAGCCTGGTTCCTCTAGGTTTCTTCCTAGGTTTTGGCCTTTCTAGGGAGTTTTTCCTAGCCAACGTGCTTCAACACCTGCATTGCTTGCTGTTTGGGGTTTTAGGCTGGGTTTCTGTGCAGCACTTTGAGATATCAGCTGATGTACGAAGGGATATACAGTGGGGCAAAAAAGTATTTAGTCAGCCACCAATTGTGCAAGTTCTCCCACTTAAAAAGATGAGAGGCCTGTAATTTTCATCATAGGTACACTTCAACTATGACAGACAAAACGAGAATTAAAAAAATCCAGAAAATCACATTGTAGGATTTTTAATGAATTTATTTGCAAATTATGGTGGAAAATAAGTATTTGGTCACCTACAAACAAGCAAGATTTCTGGCTCTCACAGACATGTAACTTCTTCTTTAAAAGAGGCTCCTCTGTCCTCCACTCGTTACCTGTATTAATGTTACCTGTTTGAACTTGTTATCAGTATAAAAGACACCTGTCCACAACCTCAAACAGTCACACTCCAAACTCCACTATGGCCAAGACCAAAGAGCTGTCAAAGGACACCAGAAACAAAATTGTAGACCTGCACCAGGCTGGGAAGACTGAATCTGCAATAGGTAAGCAGCTTGGTTTGAAGAAATCAACTGTGGGAGCAATTATTAGGAAATGGAAGACATACAAGACCACTGATAATCTCCCTCGAGCTGGGGTTCCACACAAGATCTCACCCCGTGGCGTCAAAAGGATCACAAGAACGGTGAGCAAAAATCCCAGAACCACACAGGGGGGACCTAGTGAACGGGGGGGGGGGGGGGGGCCTAGTGTCCCCCTGCTTAAGCCAGTACATGTCCAGGCCCGTCTGAAGTTTGCTAAAGAGCATTTGGATGATCCAGAAGAAGATTGGGAGAATGTCATATGGTCAGATGAAACCAAAATATAACTTTTTGGTAAGAACTCAACTTGTCGTGTTTGGAGGACAAAGAATGCTGAGTTGCATCCAAAGAACACTGAAGCATGGGGGTGGAAACATCATGCTTTGGGGCTGTTTTTCTGCAAAGGGACCAGGACGGCTGATCCGTGTGAAGGAATGAATGAGGCCATGTATCCTGAGATTGAGTGAAAACCTCCTTCCATCAGCAAGGGCATTGAAGATGAAACGTGGCTGGGTCTTTCAGCATGACAATGATCCCAAACACACCGCCCCGGGCAACGAAGGAGTGGCTTCGTAAGAAGCATTTCAAGGGCCTGAAGTGGCCTAGCCAGTCTCCAGATCTCAACCCCATAGAAAATCTTTGGAGGGAGTTGAAAGTCTGTGTTGCCCAGCAACAGCCCCAAAACATCACTGCTCTAGAGGAGATCTGCATGGAGGAATGGGCCAAAATACCAGCAATAGTGTGTGAAAACCTTGTGAAGACTTACAGAAAACATTTGACCCCTGTCATTGCCAACAAAGGGTATATAAACAAAGTATTGAGATAAACTTTTGTATGTGACCAAATACTCATTTTCCACCATAATTTGCAAATCAATTCATAAAAAATCCTACAATGTGATTTTCTGGATTTTTTTCTTCTCATTTTATCTGTCATAGTTGAAGTGTACCTATGATGAAAATTACAGGCCTCTCACCTTTTTAAGTGGGAGAACTTGCACAATTGGTGGCTGACAATACTTTTTTGCCCCACTGTATATACATTTGATTTGATCACCTCCTTTGGCCGACCATTCCTTCCATTTCTCTGCTGCCAATGACTGGAACGAATCGCAAAAATTGGAGACTGATACTTCCCTCACTAACTTTAAACATCAGCTAACCGATTGCTGCAGCTGTACATAGCCCATCTGTAATTAGCCCATCCAATCTACCTACCTCATCCCCATATTGTTTTTATTTACTTTTCTGCTCTTTTGCATACCAGTATTTCTACTTGCACATCTATCACTCCAGTGTTAATTTGCTAAACTGTCATTACTTCGCTACTATGGCCTATTTATTGCCTTACCTCCTCACGCCATTTGCACACACTGTATAGACTATTTTCCTCCCATTTCTTTCTCCATTGGGTTATTGACTGTACGCTTGTTAATTCCATGTGTAACTCTGTGTTGTTTGTGTCGCACTGCTTTGCTTTATCTTGGCCAGGTCGCAGTTGTAAATGAGAACTTGTTCTCAACTGGCCAACCTGGTTAAATAAAAAAATAAAACCACCTTCCGTAACCCCAGTGTCAACCAGCTTTGGCAGAGTGAAGGCAGGCAACAGATCCTCCTCCCCTCAACTCATAAAAAAACACACAAAAACAACAACCATCGAGATTCTTCCTGGTTCTATAACGCCTGCCCCAGAGGAGACAGGATTGGCCGCTCCTCTCCCTGTGGGCCCTGTGATTGGCTGTTTCTATCCCTGCGGGCTCAGTGATTGGCTGCGTCCGTCCCCTCGTCCTGGGGTAGTGTCTCTTGAGGGCAATGTATGGTACCAAGTCTCTGATGATGACGATCCAATGACTGTGTCAGCAGTGAAGTAAACAAGCCAGCGCCACTTGGGATGATGACTACTCTGTGAGCCATCTCTGGGCTGTGTTCATTAGGGCACAGCGAAGCAAAACACTTTGGAATGGAAAAACAAAAATGAGTGCCTCTTACTTTTTGGATATGTTCAGATAGCACCTCCCTGTTTCAGTCCGCTTCGTGCCTACAGAACAGAACTCTGAATGCTGTGTCCTGGTCCACACTACTTTCTCTCACATACTGGACTGGCACCACACCCTGATAGCCAAATGGAGGATATCTGCCTCTTAAACGGGCATATCGGAAAGCCTTGTTTGGCTCATTGTGGATTCCAAATCTGTCTCATGAAAACATTAGATTACAAAATAGAATCAAATAGGATCTATAGTTCTAACGAGCAACTCATGCTGGAGAAACTAGTGGCAACTATCATCATGAGAACAGGTGAAAACCTTGACGAAATTGACCTAAAAGGGGCATTTGACCTTGAAGCACGTCATTTTCTAGCGTAGCCAACGCATGAAACCATAGTCTGAGCGGTGAAGGATTTATAACCAACTGGCTCCATCTGCTGGCCAGACGAGGGTTCTCACCTCACCCATAAACATTAATAAATATAGCTGTGTGTGTCAAGTGTATCATCTCTCTATGGGCTCACCTGTGTCATCTTGTCCACAGAGACAGGGATGCCGTCAATGGTGAGGGGGGGCAGCTCGGAGGTTAGTTCCCCCCCAGGGGGTGCGTGCTCGGCCAGGGCATTCTCCAGGTCCTCCAGGATCATGCCCTTGTACTTCCTCACCTGCAGGGAGAAGGAGGAGGGGTAGGAAAAGCATGGGTTAGTGGACGACCCAGAGCAGGGGGCAAAGGTCAAGGGAAGATTATCCCTAACCTTGTAAAAGCAGTCTGAGAACCAAACGTTGTGACATAGTGAAAATTGCAGGATAGGGCTGGGCAATATGGACTAAACCTCATATCCTGACATAGGTCAATTCATATCCCGATAACGATAGATATCACGATATAGCACATTTTCTGTCAATTCAATGAATAAATAGTTGATATAAAATGACCACACGTAAAGGCCCATTTCTTATTACATTTTGAATTAAACTCAACAAATAAAAGGTACTTACTCATATTTGATTATTTATTTTATTTAGAACCTTCGTGCAAATGTTCAATTAAGCATGAAACAAAATATAACATATTAATGTTTAAAATCAACAACAAAAAAGGTCAATAGAAAACACTTCAACTATAGTTGCAAACAAAATAAATACAGGCCTAAAATATAGGCAGTCATTGAAAATAAGAATTTGTTCTCAACTGACTTGCAGCCTTTTTAAATAAAAGTTATAAATAAATTAAATAAAAAACATATCAATTTGCATTTGGTACCTTGGGTCAAAACTCACGAAACGCCTGTTTCTGGACCGTGTAAATTGGGGCCATGTCTTTGCAGATGTAAGTTGTAACAGCAGCTGTTATCTCCTTCCATCTTCGTGATTCTTTGCCATATGCTGTGCCGCGGGCAAAAGCCTCTTGCCATGTCTGAGTCAGGGTTTGTTTTGAGCACCAGACTGTACTTTTTGGGGTCTCATCCGTACACTCTCTCCGTACTGTTTCACATGATTATTGCGTAGGTGGTAAGAGAGGTTAGTGGTGTTTAAACCTGTTGTTGGGACTGGCCTGTTTCACATGATTCTTGAGCTCCGTGTCTCTGTGCTCTGGGCCACGTTCATTCTCCTCCATGTTTGTTTGTGTTGCAAATTTCCTTCTGCAAAGCGTCATCCAATTGATGAAAAATATTGCGGCAAAGAGAGTGTGATTAGGCACAGATCTCAGATCAGAAGACAAAGCCCTTAAATACTAACCTTAACCACTAGGAAGAAAAAATGTTTGGGGGTAAATATCTGTCGACACTGATATTTTCTTCTTTTCCTTGAGGTAAAGGAAAAGCCCTCGTCGAGTGAAGACGATGTTTCAGTCTACTGCTTTCACCAATCACAGATCAGGGTTTATTTCAACCAATGAAGGACAGAAGAGCAGATGCACTGAGAAAAGTTGAACTGGGCCATTGACTTAACCCCAATGTAAGGCAGGAACAGTGAACACAAACTCCTTATATGAAACACTAACTCCCTTTCTTCTGTGTTACAGATTCAGCCAAACATTATGAGGCGTTAACACATACTCCGTGTGTGTGGGAGACGTGTGGCAGACGTGTGTCTGTGTGGGAGACGTGTGGCAGACGTGTGTCTGTGTGGCAGACGTGTGTCTGTGTGGGAGACGTGTGGCAGACGTGTGTCTGTGTGGGAGACGTGTGGCAGACGTGTGTCTGTGTGGGAGACGTGTGGCAGACGTGTGTCTGTGTGGGAGACGTGTGGCAGACGTGTGTCTGTGTGGGAGACGTGTGGCAGACGTGTGTCTGTGTGGGAGACGTGTGGCAGACGTGTGTCTGTGTGGGAGACGTGTGGCAGACGTGTGTCTGTGTGGGAGACGTGTGGCAGACGTGTGTCTGTGTGGGAGACGTGTGGCAGACGTGTGTCTGTGTGGGAGACGTGTGGCAGACGTGTGTCTGTGTGGGAGACGTGTGGCAGACGTGTGTCTGTGTGGGAGACGTGTGGCAGACGTGTGTCTGTGTGGGAGACGTGTGGCAGACGTTGTGTCTGTGTGGGAGACGTGTGGCTGACGTGTGTCTGTGTGGGAGACGTGTGGCAGACGTGTGTCTGTGTGGGAGACGTGTGGCAGACGTGTGTCTGTGTGGGAGACGTGTGGCAGACGTGTGTCTGTGTGGGAGACGTGTGGCAGACGTGTGTCTGTGTGGGAGACGTGTGGCAGACGTGTGTCTGCGTGGGAGACGTGTGGCAGACGTGTGTCTGCGTGGGAGACGTGTGGCAGACATGTGTCTGCGTGAGAGACGTGTGGCAGACATGTGTCTGCGTGAGAGACGTGTGGCAGACATGTTTCCACTCACCACATTCTCCAGCGGCGCAGCACCAAACACCTTGAACAAAGCGTTGGGCTTGGAGGGAGAGATGCACAGAACTATGGCCTGTTGGCCAACTCTGGTGGTGTACTCATCCAGGGTGGCTCGCAGTTTCCTACAGACACAAAAACACCAGGAAAATCACTCAAACGTCTTTCTAGTCACGGGGACTATAAAAACAAATAGCCATGACAAATGACTGTCATTCCATACTTGGATTAAAATAAAGTACCCCCTTTCCGAAAAAACTAAATAATTACAACTAAGTAAAGTGGGATACTAGTAGGATACTGTTCAGAATGACAAGAGAAAGAGAGGCAGGAAAACAGTGCCCTAGGTGAGTTCTGGGGTCATACACTGTTTTTATTTGACCTTTATTTAACCAGGCAAGTCAGTTAAGAACAAATTCTTATTATCAATGACAGCCTAGGAACAGTGGGTTAACTGCCTGTTCAGGGGCAGAACGACAGATTTGTACCTTGTCAGCTCGGGGATTTGAACTTGCAACCTTCCGGTTACTAGTCCAATGCTCTAACCACTAGGCTACCCTGCCGTTCTGGGCCACTCACCTCAGAAGGCGTGTCTGTTGTCTCTTGCGGATGGACGGGTTGGACTCGAAGATGTGGGGCCTCTTGCGTTTCTTGCCTGTTGCTACGGCAGCAGCTGCAGCCATACCTACTGGGCCTGTGAATAGAAATAAGACAGTTGAAATGGAGCAGTTAGCATTAGTGGTCTGACAGCACCATCTGCTGGTCAGTTATGTACATTACAACATGCATATGAAAAATTAACTACTCTTTTAGGTGAGGGGATCAGTTCAAAGACTTGTCAATGTCATGTCTGAAATAAGTAGATGGGGAAAAGATTCAGAAGAGTGTAGAACCCCCAAACGCAACTTTGGACCTGGACTCCAGGTCTACTGCATTTTCTTTCACTGTTCCCCTCTAATCAGGGACCAATTTAGACCTGGGATACCAGGTGTATCCTCAATTAATGATCAGGTAGAAGAGAAAACCAGCAGGCTCCGGACCTCACCGGGTCAGAGTTGAGTACCCCTGGTGTAGATAGACATGTTATGTATAGAGCTGGTTATGATTGCCTACTCTACATGACAGGCAACCATGTCTTTCTGTTTACCACAGCATTCTGTAATTTTCATAAGGCGTGACCCTGATACAAGGGCCCCATGACCTAGCTTTGGCAGAGCAGATCCTGAATACAGTAACCTCTTCAAGACTGAGAACAAAGCGCTCATTTCACTCTGCTACTATACTGTCCTCCATCATGCCAAAGACCCCTCCTCTCATTGGCCAGGGCTCACCTGCAGCTGCCAGGTGCGCGGTCATCTCGTCATTGCCGGCCGAGTGAAGGATGTCTGAGTCATCATAGGCGTCGTCGTCAGGGGATGAGGGAGAGTCCTCGTCGGCGCTCAGCATGCTGTGATCTGTGTACGTGGCTACATGTACCTGCTGCACGGCGTGCTCCTCGATGGTGGTCATGTGTTCAGTCTGGTGAACGCTGTGGTCCTCCATGGCGTGGTGCTAGCCTCAAACACGAACTGAAGAGAATAGAAAATAACTTATTCCATTCATTTTTTTGGTGTCTCAGTATGTAACAACCTGACACCACACACACAACATGCTGGGACAGCCATAGAGAAGTGCTCCTGCCTCCTGGAGCAGAGTTGGGGTTTATGTGCTTTACGGCAATAGTTAGCACATGGGATATTGATGCAAGTAACCCAGAGACACACACGTGTCATTCAGGGGATTGTATAGGCCTACACCCACTTCTACTGTGATACTATCCCAGAAGTATGTTAACAGGGCTCAATTAAATAAAGCTTGTTATGTCAAGGGACTATATATGAAAATGTGTACTAGCTAAATTTGTGATACATGAAATAACTATTATTATTACTTTTTTGAACCTTTATTTAACTAGGCAAGTCAGTTAAGAACAAATACTTATTTTCAATGACGGCCTAGGAACAGTGGGTTAACTGCCTGTTCAGGGGCAGAACGACAGATTTGTACCTTGTCAGCTCGGGGATTTGAACTTGCAACCTTTTGGTTACTAGTCCAACGCTCTAACCACTAGGCTACCCTGCCACCCCAATATTAGTAGTAATATTGTCAGTGTAGATACATTGATGCAGTGCGTCTGTAATGTTCAATAAATGTAAATAGCATGTATAATGGCTGAGGTTGACTATATCCCAAATATGTTCATTCAAAGGCATGTATTACTTTACAACTCAAAAGGCTAATCGAGTATTGCACTGGGTGACCAATTAATGATAGATTTGGGGGTGGGAGAAGACAGGAAATGTAAAGATTAAATGTTGAATGGCTTGCATGATGCATCTTTATAAACTGTTATATAGCCCTACTATGAATTATTTGAGGGGAGAGAGGCTGCACGTAGACAGTAAGACAGACAGGGACAGGAATGAGCTGGCTAGCCAACCAGTTAGTCTTGACAAATTATCAATTGAGATTGTCTAGCTAACAGTAACTCAAAATTAGGTTGCACTGATAAGCATTCTCGGTCTCTGCGATTAAATACTGGCGAAAGATGAGACGAATGCGAGCTATATTGATAACAGACCATAGCTACTAGCTAGCTAACGCTACCATTCAATGGCGGTGGATAGACCACAACAAGCTAGCTGATTAGTGGCTAAGTTAGCAAATGTGTTTCGCTAACACTGTTTAACAGCGTTTCTGATCAAATGTTATGGTTATTTTACTAGCCATATAGTTAGCTATATGTTAGTTAGCTCCGATGGTGCTTCTAGATATGACAAGAACCATCATTAACGTTAGCTAGTATGTCAACCATAAAAACGCAGTTGGCTAGTAAATGTCCAAGACACATTTCGCTAGAGAATTAGCTGACCAAGCAGCTGTATTAGCGACATACTGGACAATTGTGTAAAAACTAGAACAATTATTGGAATCAGAATCCAAAATATTGCATGCTAACCAAGCATCGCATGCGATTACATGTGCTGTGCACTGTTAAGCTAAAATAACGCGACTACTGTAGCACCGAACCCGCCATCTCGAGCTACAACTGTAACAATACATAACAGGCCTAGCGGCCTACATCAACACCAACGCTATTGCTGCATTATCTCGACTTATTCTCGGTGTGCGCAAAGTGTACTGTCGTCAAAAATGCCAAATATTCGTTTTTTCCGTTTTCTCATCGGTATCTAAAACAATGTGCATATTTTCGCCCCTATGCTGCCGGGTTTGTTGGTGCGGCTGCGCCGGGGCTGAAATAGCTGGAGATTGCGCGGTAGGGCACTAACCTCAGAGCGGCTGCGCTACTTCGGGCCTGCGCCGTACGATGGGCCTGGGAATCCGAGCTCTAATGGAGGACAAAGAACAGCCAGCCCGAAAACACACCGAAGCTGAAGCTCGGCGGTCCCGCTGATCTACCAGAACACCGGGCTAACCACGCCCCTTTCCAGTTAAAGATCACCGGCAAAAGTAGACTTTTCTTATTTGATAAAAAGTTAAACATATAGCAAATATTGTTCAGTATTCATTCAATATAATCCATATAGCTATGTTTATTTTGTCCGCAAAAAAATATACAGTATCGCCCCCCCCCCCCCCAACCCCCCCCCCCCCCCCCCCCCCCCCTGAAATAAGTAGTTGTTTTTATAAACATCGCTAGCAAAAACAATACACGCAATTTGAATTACATACCTACTGTACAAAATAGGATAATATCTTATTTCTAATGATGTCAACTTTAAACAGCTGCTCGTATCGACAATGTGTTTAGAGTTACCTTTCTAGCTAATAGTCTTTGTTATAGTTTACAGTTCTTCTTCCAATTATAGTGTGGGGAGGTAATGGAAAAACTATCTACAAAATCTATTCATTTTAAAATGTTGATTACTTCTTGCGATTATCATTCACCTGATGATAAGACAAGACGTGGAAAACCTTTTTGCTAAGTTATTATAACGACCCTGAGTTTGCGGATATTCCAGTATGTTTAGTTACCGGTTTGCCTGGAAGGGGGGTCCCTTGGGCAAGAAAAGGCTGAAGATCCCTGGCCTTGATTAATGTAATATTTTGGGAGGTCCAAACGGTATGACGCCATTCAATCTGAAACAGGTTTGCCAGAGCCGTTATTCTTCTTTAAACATTTTACTTTTGCCTAAATTGGGTTATTTGAATCAAATTGCATTGTTTTATCTGGTTGACAACATTGATTGTGAACAATCATTGTTTATTCTCTATGTATAGTCACTTTACTCCTACCTACATGTACAAATTACCTCGAATACCTGTACCCCCGCACATTGACTCGGTACCGATACTCTCTGTATATAGCCTCGTTATTGTTATTTTATTGTGTTACTTTTTACATGTATTTTTTTTACTTTTTTTAAATTTAGTAAATATTTTCTTAACTCTATTTCTTTAACTCCATTGTTGGTTAAGGGCTTGTAAGTAAGAATTTCACGGTAAGGTCTACCTGTTTCTATTGTAGTCTAATTCAATACAATGACTCTTTTGACAACAAAAATGGTTAATAAGGTTATACTAAATATGGCATAGCCACAGTAGCCTACTGTGCTAAAAATGCCTGATTCAAAGGGGAATGTAACACTAGCCCTGTTTATCAAGGGGAAATTAAATACAACTAGGGTAAAGCCAAGCACATGTCAAAAGGCCTCCTGCTTCTACTAAGTTAATATGGTACAAAACCCACTACTGCTTCTACTACAGTTAATATGGTACAAAACCCACTACTGCTTCTAATACAGTTAATATGGTACAAAACCTATGCTTGCTGCTACTACAGTTAATACGGTACAAAACCTACTTCTGCTATGACAGTTAACATGGTACACAACCTACTGCTGCTTCTGCAATTAATATGGTAACATTACCTACCCTGCTGCTACTACAGTTAAAATGGTACCAACCCTACTTCTGCTGCCATTACAGTTAATATGGTAGATATCCTACTGCTGCTGCTACAGCTAATATGGTAGATAACCTACTGCTGCTACTACAGTTAATATGGTAGATAACCTACTGCTGCTGCTACAGCTAATATGGTAGATACCTACTGCTGCTACTACAGTTAATATGGTAGATAACCTACTGCTGCTACCAGGTTAATATGGTAGATACCTACTGCTGCTGCTACAGTTAATATGGTAGATAACCTACTTCTGCTGCTACAGTTAATATGGTAGATAACCTTCTGCTGCTATTACTGTTAATATGGTAGATAACCTACTGCTGCTACAGTTAATATGGTAGATAACCTACTGCTGCTGCTACAGTTACTATGGTAGATAACCTACCGCTGCTACTACAGTTAATATGGTAGATAACCTACTGCTGCTATTACAGTTCATATGGTAGATAACCTAATGCTGCTACTACAGTTAATATGGTAGATAGCCTACTGCTGCTGCTACAGTTAATATGGTAGATAGCCTACTGCTTGCTGCTACAGTTAATATGGTAGATAGCCTACTACTGCTGCTACAGTTAATATGGTAGATAGCCTACTGCTGCTGCTACAGTTAATATGGAGATAACCTACTTCTGCTGCTACAGTTAATATGGTAGATAACCTTCTGCTGCTATTACTGTTAATATGGTAGATACCTACTGCTGCTACAGTTAATATGGTAGATAACATACTGCTTGCTGCTACAGTTAATATGGTAGATAACCTACCGCTGCTACTACAGTTAATATGGTAGATAACCTACTGCTGCTATTACAGTTCATATGTAGATAACCTACTGCTGCTACTACAGTTAATATGGTAGATAGCCTACTGCTGCTGCTACAGTTAATATGGTAGCTAGCCATACTGCTGCTGCTACAGTTAATATGGTAGTAGCCTACTACTGCTGCTACAGTTAATCTGGTAGATAGCCTACTGCTGCTGCTACAGTTAATATGGTAGATAACCTACTGCTGCTGCTACAGTTAATATGGTAGATAGCCTACTGCTGCTGCTACAGTTAATATGGTAGATAACCTTCTGCTGCTTATTACATTTAATATGGTAGATAACCTACTGCTGCTACAGTTAATATGGTAGATAACCTACTGCTGCTACAGTTAATATGGTAGATAACCTACTGCTGCTACAGTTAATATGGTAGATAGCCTACTGCTGCTGCTGCTACAGTTAATATGGTAGATAACCTACTGCTGCTACAGTTAATATGGTAGATAACCTACTGCTGCTACAGTTAATATGGTAGATAACCTACTGCTGCTACAGTTAATATGGTAGATAACCTACTGCTGCTACAGTTAATATGGTAGATAGCCTACTGCTGCCTACAGTTAATATGGTAGATAACCTACTGCTGCTGCCTACAGTTAATATGGTAGATAACCTACCGCTGCCTACTACAGTTAATATGGTAGATAACCTACTGCCTGCTATTACCAGTTCATATGGTAGATAACCTACTGCTGCTACTACAGTTAATATGGTAGATAGCCTACTGCTGCTGCTACAGTTAATATGGTAGATAGCCTACTGCTGCTGCTACAGTTCATATGGTAGATAACCTACTGCTGCTACTACAGTTAATATGGTAGATTAGCCTACTGCTGCTAGCTACAGTTAATATGGTAGATAGCCTACTGCTGCTGCTACAGTTAATATGGTAGATAGCCTACTGCCTGCTACAGTTATATGGTGATACCTTCTGCTGCTATTACAGTTAATATGGTAGATAACCTACTGCTGCTACAGTTAATATGGTAGATTAACCTACTGCTGCTACAGTTTAATATGGTAGATAACCTACTGCTGCTACAGTTAATATGGTAGATAGCCTACTGCTGCTGCTGCTACAGTTAATATGGTAGATAACCTACTGCTGCGACAGTTAATATGGTAGATAACCTACTGCTGCTACAGTTAATATGGTAGATACCTACTGCTGCTACAGTTATATGGTAGATAACCTACTGCTGCTACAGTTAATATGGTAGATAGCCTACTGCTGCTGCTGCTACAGTTAATATGGTAGATAACCTACTGCTGCTTACAGTTAATATGGTAGATAACCTACTTCTGCTGCTACCAGTTATATGGTAGATAGCCTACTGCTGCTGCTACAGTTAATATGGTAGATAACCTACGCTGCTACTACAGTTAATATGGTAGATAACATACTGCTGCTGCTACAGTTAATATGGTAGATAACCTACTGCTGCTACAGTTAATATGGTAGATAGCCTACTGCTGCTGCTACGTTTAATATGGTACACAACCTGCTCCTGCTCCTATTCTTTATTTACACGAGTTATTCCCTAATGAAAGGCTCATGGTTAATTGACTAAAAATGCCTAGAAAACTAGTTTACTGTACATGTAAAACTAAGGCTACCAGAAACGTTGGCTCAACTTAAAATAATATCTTACTCTTTTACTTCTTTACAAATTTAGTTTGACAAATTTAGTCTCAACATGACAACCAATAACTGCCATGATTTTGAGCCCCACTGAAGAGATCAACTGTTTAACAGTCCCAAAGCAGCCTCACAACTGAGCGTTGACTATCTTACCTGCCCACAAAGGGCAGGTTGACATCACTAATCACTTCATGAGTCCGCGTCTCCACTTCACAATAACAGGAGATGGCAGTAAAAGGACCATTGAACCTGTCTCTCCACAGGTGCCTTGGCATCCATTCCAGATGATGGATGTTTTTACATTAGTATGTGATGACAACAACGTATGTTTGTGTCCCACTAAATGTCAGCAAGTATCATATTCAAAGCCGATTGCAGGCCTCATAGTTTGTCTCCAACGTTTCACAACCCCCAAACTGTGACCTTCGCGCCTCTTCGCCCCCTCCCCATCTCACAACACAGTAGTAGACCTATAGGGACACATGTACAGTAGGCTATTCAGGACTGGAAATAAATGCATATTCAGTTGAAACCTAAATAGTGTAAGAGATAGAATATACTGTCAAATGTGTATCTGTACAATATGACACTAAAAATCCATTACACCTTTTCGACTTGAGATCAACCAACACAGAAATTCGGGCACACAGCGTCTGTCTGTCATAGCTCAACGTCACACCTGAAGTGAAGGTATGACACTTAAGAATGAGCCATGTCCTCATCACTAACCATTCTGTCCCTGTACCCACCCCCTTCCGCTGGGCTGTGGTGGGGAGGTGTAGATAAGCTCTGCAGCCTGGGGGGCTGGGATCAATAAGAGCTGTAATTGCTTAGCTGGAAGTGAGGATAATTGTAGGTAATTGTGTGGGCCAGTAGCTGAGCAGGGGCGAGGTGAGGAGGGGGAGGACGGAGAAAGGACAGGAAGGAGAGTCTTTGGGGTTAATGGGTCCTAGGCTAGCCTATGTCTATGTCTGTGTGTCTGGCTGCATGTCTAGCTATCTGTCTGTCTGGCTTCTTGTCTGTCTGTCTGGCTGCTTGTCTGTCTGTGTATGTGTGGCTGGCTGGCCGTCTGGCTCTATCCATCTGTCTGTCTTACTGTCTGTTTGAGGCTCGCCCAGTGTGGGTTGAATGTCCACAGGAGTTATAGCCTCTAAAATCTCTGTCTATCTCGGTCTCTGTTTCTCTCACTAACCACATTAACATGTTTTCATGCGCACACTATTCCGGATAGTAGCTCATATCCCACTTAAGGTCTTATTTGGGATAAGCTGTTTCCATGCATCTTTGATATCCCACTCACGAGTATCCATGTAACCATGAATAAACAGAATATTGTTCATTTAAGTTCATATGGGTTAAATGGAATAGTAAGTGAAATGTGGACACTAACTGTTAGCCTATAAACTCTTACAGCTTAATATAATATTAACTCCTGAGAGAATTATGCATTTCTTGCAGTAAAATGATACAACAAATGTTAATTTTGTCTTGGGAACAGGTGTGGAGAAATATGATTTCTTTCTTTCAGCATCTCTTGACAACATGTGAATGAGCGTGTAATGTGTTATCTCTGACTCTTTTATGTAAAGCAGACAGTTCTTATCAGAAACGTGTTGATAGTTTTCTCAACTTTTAATTTCCTTACAATGGTCAAATTGATGACATTTACACAGGACAATCTTTCTACACTGTTTTGGAGTTATTGCCTTTTCTCCCTGGTACATAAAATAAAAATAAAACATTTAGCGATGTTAAATAGATTACCATGCATATCCATTCTATCAATGTAAGACATTATTCTTGTGAGCACTACTTTATTTTGTCATCGGGCAACAAGTTATGACGGAAGAGAAGCTGCATGTATCTAACTATAGTTCACAAACAAAATGGCCTACCAAATGTCAGAAACTATAATATGACCTACCAAATGTCAGAAAATATAATATGACCTACCAAATGTCAGAAACTATAATATGACCTACCAAATGTCAGGAATATAATATGACCTACCAAATGTCGGAAATTATAATATGACCTACCAAATGTCGGAAATTATAATATGACCTACCAAATGTCGGAAATTATAATATGACCTACCAAATGTCTGAAATTATAATATGACCTACCAAATGTTGGAAACTATAATATGGCCTACCAAATGTCTGAAATTATAATATAACCTACCAAATGTTGAAATTATAATATGACCTACCAAATGTCTGGAATATAATATGGCCTACCAAATGTCAGAAGTTATAAGAAGAAAGTGTCTAAATTTGGGGTGAAAGTAGCCAGTAGGCTATACAGTCCAGTACGGTCTATCAGCAAAATAAATGTTTATGGAATTATGGTGGAAGGAAGTACGCAGGTCTACTTTTTTGACAATCAGATGAAAACGTCATCACACAGCGCAACTCAGCCTGCGCAGACCGTGAAAAACAACAGCAAATGGGATAAGATGTTTACATGCCACAGTATCCTGTCTATGATCAGCATGTTCAGACATATCTGGGTTTATCATAACCGAGATACAAGCTTTTTCGGGTTATTGTAAACGGCATATGATGTTTACATGTGTCAACTAAAAAACAGAATACTTGAGTATCCCGAATAATAACGGGAGATTGTGTGCATGTAAACGTGGTCTCTGTCGGTCTATGTATCGTCGCATAACCATATGCTTATAGGATTTATTAGATAATAGCCTTACCATATGAATCGTACAGTATCTAACCTACCTACGCGCCCACTGATGCCGAGTGGCGCATCGGTATAAGGCACTGCATATCAGTGCTAAAGGCTCACTACAGACCCTGTTTCGATTCTAGGCTGTATTACAACGGCCTTGTTTGGGAGTCATAAAGCGACGCAGCAATTGGCCCATCATCGTTAGGGTTTAGCCAAGGTAGGCCGTCATTGTAAATATTAATTTGTTCTTAACTGACTTGCCTGGTTACATTAAAAAAAATGTTATGGATTAATATGA
>NW_022264332.1:0-30750 GCF_002021735.2 Oncorhynchus kisutch
ATCTACAATACAACACATTATACACACTTACTCTACCACAACAGATCTACAATACAACACATTATAACACACTACTCTACCACAACATATCTACAATACAACACTTATTACAAACTACTCTACCACAACATATACTGCATATTCCACACTACTCTACCACAAATATCTACAATACAACACATTATAACAACTACTCTACCACAACATATCTACAATACAACACATTATTACACACTACTCTACCACAACATATCTACAATACAACACATTATTATTACACACTACCTACCACAACATATACTGCATTATTGTACACTACTCTAACCATATCTACAATACAACACATTAATACACACTACTCTACCACAACATATCTACAATACAACACATTATTACACACTACTCTACCACAACATATCTACAATACAACACATTATTACACACTACTCTACAACAACATAACTGCATTATTCCACATACTCTACCACAAACTCTACAATAAACACATTATAACAAACTACTCTACCACAACATATCTACAATACAACACATTATACACACTACTCTACACAATATCTACAATACAACACATTAATACACACTACTCTACCACAACATATCTACAATACAAACAATTATTACACTTACTCTACCACAACATATCTACAATACAACACATTATTACACACTACTCTACCACAACATATCTACAATACAACACATTAATACACACTACTCTACCACAACATATCTACAATACAACACATTAACACACTACTCTACCACAACATATCTACAATCATTATTGTACACTACTCTACCACAACATATCTACAATACAACACATTAATACACACTACTCTACCACAACATATCTACAATACACAACACATTATTACACACTACTCTACCACAACATATACTGCATTATTCCACACTACTCTACCAAACACATATCTACAATACAAACACTTATTACACACTACTCTACCACAACATATCTACAAACAACACATTATTCCACACTACTCTACCAAACATATCTACAATACAACACATTATTACACACTACTCTACCACAACATATCTACAATACAACACATTATACACACTACTCTACCACACAATTTACTGCATTATTGTACACTACTCAACCACAACATATCTACAATACAACACATTATACACACTACTCTACCACAACATATCTACAATACAACACATTAAACACACTATCTACACACATATACTGCATTATTCAACACTACTCTACCACAACATATCTACATACAACACATTATATACACACTACTCTACCACAACATATCTAAGATACAACACATTATTATACACACTACTCTACCACAACATATACTGCATTATTGACACTACTCTACCACAACATATCTACAATACAACACATTATTACACATACTCTCCACACATATCTACAATAAAACATTATTAACACTACTCTACCACAACATATACTGCATTATTCCACACTACTCTACCACAACATATCTACAATACAACACATTATTACACACTACTCTACCACAACATATCTACAATACAACACATTATTACACACTACTCTACCACAACATATCTAGAATACCACACATTATTACACACTACTCTACCACAACATAACTGCATTATTGCACACTACTCTACCACAACATATCTACAATACAACACATTATAACACACTACTCTACCACAACATATCTACATACAACACATTATTACAAACTACTCTACCACAACATATACTGCATTAGCCACACTACTTCTACACAACATATCTAAATACAACACATTATAACACCTACTCTACCACAACATATCTACAATACAACACATTATTACACACTACTCTACCACAACATATCTACAATACAACACATTATTATTACACATACTCTACCACAAACATATACTGCATTATTGTACACTACTCTACCACAACATATCTACAATACAACACATTAATACACACTACTCTACCACAACATATCTACAATACAACACATTATTACACACTACTCTACCACAACATATCTACAATACAACACATTATTACACACTACTCTACCACAACATATACTGCATTATTCCACACTACTCTACCACAACATATCTACAATACAACACATTATAACACACTACTCTACCACAACATATCTACAATACAACACATTATTACACACTACTCTAGCACAAGATATCTACAATACAACACATTAATACACACTACTCTACCACAACATATCTACAATACAACACATTATTACACATTATTCTACCACAACATATCTACAATACAACACATTATAACACACGACTCTACCACAACATATCTACAATACAACCATTATTACACACTACTCTACCACAACATATCTACAATACAAACATTATACACACTACTCTACCACAACATATCTACAAATACATTACCACACTACTCTACCACAACATATCTACAATACAACACATTATTACACACTACTCTACCACAAACATATCTACAATACAAAACACTACTGTTTTATACACACTACTTACCACAACATATAATGCATTATTCCACACTACTCTACCACAACATATCTACAATACAACACATTATACACACTATTCTACCACAACCATATCTACAATACACATTATCCACACTACTCTACCACAAACATATCTACAATACAACACATTAATACACAGTACTCTACCACAACATATCTACAATACAACACATTATTACACACTACTCTACCACAACATTTACTGCATTATTGTACACTACTCAACCACAACATATCTAAAATACAACACATTAATACACACTACTCTACCACAACATGTCTACAATACAACACATTATAACACACTACTCTACCACAACATATACTGCATTATTCCACACTACTCTACCACACACAACATATCTACAATACAACAAATTATAACACACTACTCTACCACAACATATCTAAGATACAACACATTATTTATTACACACTACTCTACAACAACATATACTGCATTATGTACACAACTCTACCACAACATATATCTACAATACAAACACATAATACACACTACTCTCCACCACATATCTAGAATACAACACATATTACACACTACTCTACCACAACATATACTGCATTATTGCACACTACTCTACCACAACATATCTACAATACAACACATTATTACACACTACTCTACCACAACATATCTACAATACAACACATTATAACACACTACTCTACCACAACATATCTACAAACAACACATTATTACACACTACTCTACCACAACATATCTACAATACAACACATTATTACACACTATCTACCAAACAACATATCACTACAAAATTATTACACACTACTCTACCACAACATATCTACAATACAACACATTTTACACACTACTCTACCACAACATATCTACAATACAACACTTATTACACACTACTCTACCACAACATATCTACAATACAACACATTATTACACACTACTCTACCACAACATATCTACAATACAAACATTATTACACACTATTCTACCACAACATATTACAATACAACACATTAATACACACTACTCTACCACAACATATCTACAATAACACTTATACACACTACTCTACCAAACATAATGCATTATTGCACACTACTCTACCACAATATCTACAATACAACACATTATTACACACTACCTAACAACATATCTACAATACAACACATTATACACACTACTCTACCACACATATCTACAATACAACACATTATTACACACTACTCTACCACAACATATCTACAATAAAACATTATTACACACTACTCTACCACAACATCATATACTGCATTATTGCACACTACTCTACCACACATATCTACAATACAACACATTAATACACACTACTCTACCACAACATATCTACAATACAACACATTATTATACACACCTACCACAACATATCTACAATACAACACATTATTACACACTACTCTACCACAACATATCTACAATACAACACATTATTACACACTACTCTACCACAACATATCTACAATACAACACATAATACACACTACTCTACCAAACATATAATGCATTATTGCACACTACTCTACCACAACATATCTACAATACAACACATTATTACACACTACTCTACCACAACATATCTACAATACAACACATTATTCCACACTACTCTACCACAACATATACTGCATTATTGTACAATACTCTACCACAACATATCTACAATACAACACATTATTACACACTACTCTACCACAACATATCTACAATACAACACATTATTACACACTACTCTACCACAACATATCTACAATACAACACATTAATACACACTACTCTACCACAACATATAATGCATTATTGCACACTACTCTACCACAACATATCTACAATACAACACATTATTACACACTACTCTACCACAACATATACTGCATTATTGCACACTACTCTACCACAACATATACAATAAAACACATTATTACACACTACTCTACCAACACTATACTGCATTATTGTACAACTACTCTACCACAACATATCTACAATACAACACATTATACACACTACTCTACCACAACATATCTACAACACATTATTCACACTACTCTACCACAACATATCTACAATACAACACATTATTACACACTACTCTACCACAAACATATCTACAATACAACACATTATTACACACTACTCTACCACAACATATACTGCATTATTCACACTACTCTACCACAAAATATCTACAATACAACACATTATTACACACTACTCTACCACAACATATCTACAATACACATTATTCACACTACTCTACCACAACATATCTACAATACAACACATTAATACACAGTACTCTACCACAACATATCTACAATACAAAACACATTATTACACACTACTCTACCACAACATATACTGCATTATGTACACTACTCTACCACAACATATCTACAAACAACACATTAATACACTACTCTACCACAACATATCTACAATACAAACACATTTAACACACTACTCTACCACAACACAATACTGCATTATTACACACTACTCTACCACAACATATCTACAATACAACACATTATTACACACTACTCTACCACAACATATCTACAATACAACACATTATTACACACTACTCTACCACAACATATACTGCATTATTGTTACACCTACTCTACCACAACATATCTACAATACAAACAATTAATACACACTACTCTACCACAACATATCTACAATACAACACATTATAACACACTACTCTACCACAACATATACTGCATTATTCACACTACTCTACCACAACATATCTACAATACACAACATTTATTACCACATACTCTACCACAACATATACTGCATTATTGTACACACTCTACACAACATATCTACAATACACACATTATTACACACTACTCTACCACAACATATCTACAATACAACACATTATTACACACTACTCTACCACAACATTACTGCATATTGCACACTACTCTACCACAACATATCTACAATACAACACATTATTACACACTACTCTACCACAACATATCTACAATACAACACATTATTACACACTACTCTACCACAACATATCTACAATACACACATTATAACACACTACTCTACCACAACATATCTACAATACAACACATTATTACACACTACTACCACAACATATCTACAATACAACACATTATTAACAATACTCTACCACAACATATCTACAATACAACACATTAATACACACTACTCTACCACAACATATCTACAATAAACACATTATTACCACACTACTCTACCACAACATATCTACTGCATTATTGCACACTACTCTACCACAACATATCTACAATACAACACATTTTAATACACACTACTCTACCACAACATATCTACAATACAACACATTATTACACACTACTCTACCACAACATATCTACAATACAACACATTATACACACTACTCTACCACAACATATCTACAATACAACACATTATAAACACTACTCTACCACAACATATCTACAATACAACACATTATTGCACACTACTCTACCACAACATATCTACAATACAACACATTATTACACACTACTCTACCACAACATATCTACAATACAACACATTATTACACACTACTCTACCACAACATATCTACAATACAACACATTATTACACACTACTCTACCACAACATATACTGCATTATTGCACACTACTCTACCACAACATATCTACAATACAACACATTATTACACATACTCTACCACAACATATCTACAATACAACACATTATACACACTACTCTACCACAACATATCTACAATACAACACATTATTACACACTACTCTACCACAACATATCTACAATACCACATTATTACACACTACTCTACCACAACATATATGCATTATTGTACACTACTCTACCACAACATATCTACAATACAACACATAATACACACTACTCTACCACAACATATCTACAATACAATTATTTATTACACACTACTCTTCACAACAATCTACATACACAACACATTATTACACACTACTCTACCACAACATATCTACAATACAACACATTAATACACACTACTCTACCACAACATATCTACAATACAACACATTATTACACACTACTCTACCACAACATATATACTGCATTATTCCACACTACTCTACCACAACATATCTACAATACAACACATTATAACACACTACTCTACCACAACATATCTACAATACAAACATTATTATTACACACTACTCTACCACAACATATAAGCATTATTGTACACTACTCTACCACAACATATCTACAATACAACACATTAATACACACTACTCTACCACAACATATCTACAATACAACACATTATACACACTACTCTACCACAACATATACTGCATTATTCCACACTACTCTACCACAACATATCTACAATACAACACATTATTATACACACTACTCTACCACAACATATACTGCATTATTGTACAAACTCTACCACAACATATCTACAATACAACACATTATACACACTACTCTACCACAACATATCTACAATACAACACATTATTACACACTACTCTACCACAACATATACTGCATTATTGCACACTACTCTACCACAACATATCTACAATACAACACATTATTACACACTACTCTACCACAACATATCTACAATACAACACATTATTACACACTACTCTACCACAACATATCTACAATACAACATTATAACACACTACTCTACCACAACATATCTACAATACAACACATTATTACACACTACTCTACCACAACATATCTACAATACAACACATTATTTACACTACTCTACCACAACATATCTACAATACAACACATTAATACACACTACTCTACCACAACATATCTACAATAAGACACATTATTACACACTACTCTACCACAACATATACTGCATTATTGCACACTACTCTACGACAACATATCTACAATACAACACATTATTACACACTACTCTACCACAACATATCTACAATACAACACATTATTACACACTACTCTACCACAACATATCTACAATACAACACATTATTACACACTACTCTACCACAACATATCTACAATACAACACATTATTACACACTACTCTACCACAACATATCTACAATACAACACATTATTACACACTACTCTACCACAACATATCTACAATACAACACATTATTACACACTACTCTACCACAACATATCTACAATAAACACATTATTACACACTACTCTACCACAAATATACTGCATTATTGCACACTACTCTACGACAACATATCTACAATTACAACACATTATTACACACTACTCTACCACAACATATCTACAATACAACACATTATAACACACTACTCTACCACAACATATCTACAATACAACACATTATTACACACTACTCTACCACAACATATCTACAATACAACACATTACACACACACTCTACCACAACATATACTGCATTATTGTACACTACTCTACCACAACATATCTACAATACAACACATTAATACACACTACTCTATCACAACATATCTACAATACTACACATTATTATTACACACTACTATATCACAACATATCTACAATACAACACATTATTACACACTACTCTACCACAACATATCTACAATACAACACATTAATACACACTACTCTACCACAACATATCTACAATACAACACATTATAACACACTACTCTACCACAACATATACTGCATTATTCACACTACTCTACCACAACATATCTACAATACAACACATTATACACACTACTCTACCACAACATATCTACAATACAACACATTATTTATTACACACTACTCTACCACAACATTTACTGCATTATTGTACACTACTCTACCACAACATATCTACAATACAACACATTATACACACTACTCTACCACAACATATCTACAATACAACACATATAACACACTACTCTACCACAACATATACTGCATTATTCCACACTACTCTACCACAACATATCTACAATACAACACATTATTTATTACACACTACTCTACCACAACATATACTGCATTATTGTACACTACTCTACCACAACATATCTACAATACAACACATTATTACACACTACTCTACCACAACATATCTACAATACAACACATTATTACACACTACTCTACCACAACATATACTGCATTATTACACACTACTCTACCACAACATATCTACAATACAACACATTATTACACACTACTCTACCACAACATATCTACAATACAACACATTATTACACACTACTCTACCACAACATATCTACAATACAACACATTATAACACACTACTCTACCACAACATATCTACAATACAACACATTATACACACTACTCTACCACAACATATCTACAATACAACACATTTTATACACACTACTCTACCACAACATATCTACAATACAACACATTAATACACACTACTCTACCACAACATATCTACAATAAGACACATTATTACACACTACTCTACCACAACATATACTGCATTATTGCACACTACTCTACCACAACATATCTACAATACAACACATTATTACACACTACTCTACCACAACATATCTACAATACAACACATTATTACACACTACTCTACCACAACATATCTACAATACAACACATTATTACACACTACTCTACCACAACATATCTACAATACAACACATTATAACACACACTCTACCACAACATATCTACAATACAACACATTATTACACACTACTCTACCACAACATATCTACAATACAACACTATTACACACTACTCTACCCACATTAATTAACACACATCACATATTCTACAATACAACACATTATTACACACTACTCTACCACAACATATCTACAATACAACACATTATAACACACTACTCTACCACAACATATCTACAATACAACACATTATTACACACTACTCTACCACAACATATCTACAATACAAACATTATTACACACTACTCTACCACAACATATACTGCATTATTGACACTACTCTACCACAACATATCTACAATACAACACATTAATACACACTACTCTACCACAACATATCTACAATACAACACATTATTTATTACACACTACTATATCACAACATATCTACAATACAACACATTATTACACACTACTCTACCACACATATCTACAAACAACACATTAATAACCACTACTACCACAACATATCTACAATACAACACATTATAACACACTACTCTACCACAACATATACTGCATTATTACACACTACTCTACCACAACATATCTACAATACAACACATTATACACACTACTCTACCACAACATATCTACAATACAACACATTATATACACACTACTCTACCACAACATATACTGCATTATTGTACACTACTCTACCACAACATATCTACAATACAACACATTAATACACACTACTCTACCACAACATATCTACAATACAACACATTATAACACACTACTCTACACAAAACATATACACATTATTCACACTACTCTACCACAACATATCTACAATACAACACATTATTATTAACATATCTACCACAACATATAATGCATATTGTACACTACTCTACCACAACATATCTACAATACAACACATTATTACACACTACTCTACCACAACATATCTACAATACAACACATTATTACACACTACTCTACCACAACATATACTGCATTATTGCACACTACTCTACCACAACATATCTACAATACAACACATTATTACACACTACTCTACCACAACATATCTACAATACAACACATTATTACACACTACTCTACCACAACATATCTACAATACAACACATTATACACACTACTCTACCACAACATATCTACAATACAACACATTATTACACACTACTCTACCACAACATATCTACAATACAACACATTATTACACACTACTCTACCACAACATATCTACAATACAACACATTAATACACACTACTCTACCACAACATATCTACAATACAACACATTATTACACACTACTCTACCACAACATATACTGCATTATTGCACACTACTCTACCACAACATATCTACAATACAACACATTATTACACACTACTCTACCACAACATATCTACAATACAACACATTATTACACACTACTCTACCACAACATATCTACAATACAACACATTATTACACACTACTCTACCACAACATATCTACAATACAACACATTATTACACACTACTCTACCACAACATATAATGCATTATTGCACACTACTCTACCACAACATATCTACAATACAACACATTATTACACACTACTCTACCACAACATATCTACAATACAACACATTATTACACACTACTCTACCACAACATATCTACAATACAACACATTATTACACACTACTCTACCACAACATATCTACAATACAACACATTATTACACACTACTCTACCACAACATATCTACAATACAACACATTATTACACACTACTCTACCACAACATATACTGCATTATTGCACACTACTCTACCACAACATATCTACAATACAACACATTATTACACACTACTCTACCACAACATATCTACAATACAACACATTATTACACACTACTCTACCACAACATATCTACAATACAACACATTATTACACACTACTCTACCACAACATATCTACAATACAACACATTATAACACACTACTCTACCACAACATATCTACAATACAACACATTATTACACATTATTCTACCACAACATATCTACAATACAACACATTATTACACACTACTCTACCACAACATATCTACAATACAACACATTATTACACACTACTCTACCACAACATATACTGCATTATTGCACACTACTCTACCACAACATATCTACAATACAACACATTATTACACACTACTCTACCACAACATATCTACAATACAACACATTATAACACACAACTCTACCACAACATATCTACAATACAACACATTATTACACACTACTCTACCACAACATATCTACAATACAACACATTATTACACACTACTCTACCACAACATATACTGCATTATTGCACACTACTCTACCACAACATATCTACAATACAACACATTATTACACACTACTCTACCACAACATATCTACAATACACACATTATTATTACACACTACTATATCACAACATATCTACAATACAACACATTATTACACACTACTCTACCACAACATATCTACAATACAACACATTATTACACACTACTCTACCACAACATATCTACAATACAACACATTATAGATGTGTATAAGACACAGCTACTCTACCACAACATATACTGCATTATTCCACACTACTCTACCACAACATATCTACAATACAACACATTATAACACACTACTCTACCACAACATATCTACAATACAACACATTATTTATTACACACTACTCTACCACAACATTTACTGCATTATTGTACACTACTCTACCACAACATATCTACAATACAACACATTAATACACACTACTCTACCACAACATATCTACAATACAACACATTATAACACACTACTCTACCACAACATACTACACATTATTACACACTACTCTACCACAACATATCTACAATACAACACATTATTACACACTACTCTACCACAACATATACTGCATTATTCCACACTACTCTACCACAACATATCTACAATACAACACATTAATACACACTACTCTACCACAACATATCTACAATACAACACATTATTACACACTACTCTACCACAACATATACTGCATTATTGCACACTACTCTACCACAACATATCTACAATACAACACATTATTACACACTACTCTACCACAACATATCTACAATACAACACATTATTACACACTACTCTACCACAACATATCTACAATACAACACATTATTACACACTACTCTACCACAACATATCTACAATACAACACATTATTACACACTACTCTACCACAACATATCTACAATACAACACATTATTACACACTACTCTACCACAACATATCTACAATACAACACATTAATACACACTACTCTACCACAACATATCTACAATACAACACATTATTACACACTACTCTACCACAACATATACTGCATTATTGCACACTACTCTACCACAACATATCTACAATACAACACATTATTACACACTACTCTACCACAACATATCTACAATACAACACATTATTACACACTACTCTACCACAACATATCTACAATACAACACATTATTACACACTACTCTACCACAACATATCTACAATACAACACATTATAACACACTACTCTACCACAACATATCTACAATACAACACATTATTACACACTACTCTACCACAACATATCTACAATACAACACATTATTACACACTACTCTACCACAACATATCTACAATACAACACATTATTACACACTACTCTACCACAACATATCTACAATACAACACATTATACACACTACTCTACCACAACATATCTACAATACAACACATTTACACACTACTCTACCACAACATATCTACAATACAACACATTATTACACACTACTCTACCACAACATATACTGCATTATTGTACACTACTCTACCACAACATATCTACAATACAACACATTAATACACACTACTCTACCACAACATATCTACAATACAACACATTATTACACCTGTCTCTTATACACACTACTCTACCACAACATATCTACAATACAACACATTATTACACACTACTCTACCACAACATATCTACAATACAACACATTAATACACACTACTCTACCACAACATATCTACAATACAACACATTATTACACACTACTCTACCACAACATATACTGCATTATTCACACTACTCTACCACAACATATCTACAATACAACACATTATAACACACTACTCTACCACAACATATCTACAATACAACACATTATTATTACACACTACTCTACCACAACATATACTGCATTATTTACACTACTCTACCACAACATATCTACAATACAACACATTAATACACACTACTCTACCACAACATGTCTACAATACAACACATTATAACACACTACTCTACCACAACATATACTGCATTATTCCACACTACTCTACCACAACATATCTACAATACAACACATTATTAATTACACACTATTCTACCACAACATATACTGCATTATGTACACAACTCTACCACAACATATCTACAATACAACACATTATTACACACTACTCTACCACAACATATCTACAATACAACACATTATTACACACTACTCTACCACAACATATACTGCATTATTGCACACTACTCTACCACAACATATCTACAATACAACACATTATTACACACTACTCTACCACAACATATCTACAATACAACACATTATTACACACTACTCTACCACAACATATCTACAATACAACACATTATAACACACTACTCTACCACAACATATCTACAATACAACACATTATTACACACTACTCTACCACAACATATCTACAATACAACACATTATACACACTACTCTACCACAACAGATCTACAATACAACACATTAATACACACTACTCTACCACAACATATCTACAATACAACACATTATTACACACTACTCTACCACAACATATACTGCATTACACACAACTCTACCACAACATATCTACAATACAACACATTAATACACACTACTCTACCACAACATATCTACAATACAACACATTATTACACACTACTCTACCACAACATATCTACAATACAACACATTATTACACACTACTCTACCACAACATATCTACAATACAACACATTATAACACACGACTCTACCACAACATATCTACAATACAACACATTATTACACACTACTCTACCACAACATATCTACAATACAACACATTATTACACACTACTCTACCACAACATATCTACAATACAACACATTATTACACACTACTCTACCACAACATATCTACAATACAACACATTATAACACACTACTCTACCACAACATATCTACAATACAACACATTATTACACACTACTCTACCACAACATATCTACAATACAACACATTATTACACACTACTCTACCACAACATATACTGCATTATTGCACACTACTCTACCACAGCATATCTACAATACAACACATTAATACACACTACTCTACCACAACATATCTACAATACAACACATTATTTATTACACACTACTATATCACAACATATCTACAATACAACACATTATTACACACTACTCTACCACAACATATCTACAATACAACCACATTAATACACACTACTCTACCATAACATGTCTACAATACAACACATTATAACACACTACTCTACCACAACATATACTGCATTATTCCACACTACTCTACCACAACATATCTAAAATACAAACACATTTATAACACACTACTCTACCACAACCTATCTACAATACAACACATTATTTATTACACACTACTCTACCACAAACATTTACTGCATTATTGTACACTACTCAACACAACATATCTACAATACAACACATTAATACACACTACTCTACCACAACATGTCTACAATACAACACATTATAACACACTACTCTACCACAACATATACTGCATTATTCCACACTACTCTACCACAACATATCTACAATACAACACATTATTTATTACACACTATTCTACCACAACATATACTGCATTATTGTACACAACTCTACCACAACATATCTACCATACAACACATTATACACACTACTCTACCACAACATATCTAGAATACAACACATTATTACACACTACTCTACCACAACATATACTGCATTATTGCACACTACTCTACCACAACATATCTACAATACAACACATTATTACACACTACTCTACCACAACATATCTACAATACAACACATTATTACACACTACTCTACCACAACATATCTACAATACAACACATTATAACACACGACTCTACCACAACATATCTACAATACAACACATTATTGCACACTACTCTACCACAACATATCTACAATACAACACATTATTACACATTATTCTACCACAACATATCTACAATACAACACATTAATACACACTACTCTACCACAACATATCTACAATAAAACACATTATTACACACTACTCTACCACAACATATACTGCATTATTGCACACTACTCTACGACAACATATCTACAATACAACACATTATTACACATTATTCTACCACAACATATCTACAATACAACACATTATTACACACTACTCTACCACAACATATCTACAATACAACACATTATTACACACTACTCTACCACAACATATCTACAATACAACACATTATAACACACGACTCTACCACAACATATCTACAATACAACACATTATTACACACTACTCTACCACAACATATCTACAATACAACACATTATTACACACTACTCTACCACAACATATCTACAATACAACACATTATACACATCTAGATGTGTATAAGAGACAGCTACTCTACCACAACATATCTACAATACAACACATTATTACACACTACTCTACCACAACATATACTGCATTATTGCACACTACTCTACCACAACATATCTACAATACAACACATTATTACACACTACTCTACCACAACATATCTACAATACAACACATTATTACACACTACTCTACCACAACATATCTACAATACAACACATTATTACACACTACTCTACCACAACATATCTACAATACAACACATTATTACACACTACTCTACCACAACATATACTGCATTATTGTACACTACTCTACCACAACATATCTACAATACAACACATTAATACACACTACTCTACCACAACATATCTACAATACAACACATTATTACACACTACTCTACCACAACATATCTACAATACAACACATTATTACACACTACTCTACCACAACATATCTACAATACAACACATTATTACACACTACTCTACCACAACATATCTACAATACAACACATTATTACACACTACTCTACCACAACATATACTGCATTATTGCACACTACTCTACCACAACATATCTACAATACAACACATTATTACACACTACTCTACCACAACATATCTACAATACAACACATTATTACACACTACTCTACCACAACATATACTGCATTATTACACTACTCTACCACAACATATCTACAATACAACACATTATTACACACTACTCTACCACAACATATCTACAATACAACACATTATTACACACTACTCTACCACAACATATCTACAATACAACACATTAATACACACTACTCTACCACAACATATATGCATTATTACACACTACTCTACCACAACATATCTACAATACAACACATTATTACACACTACTCTACCACAACATATACTGCATTATTGCACACTACTCTACCACAACATATCTACAATACAACACATTATTACCACTACTCTACCACAACATATACTGCATTATTGTACAATACTCTACCACAACATATCTACAATACAACACATTATTACACACTACTCTACCACAACATATCTACAATACAACACATTATTACACACTACTCTACCACAACATATACTGCATTATTCCACACTACTCTACCACAACATATCTACAATACAACACATTAATACACACTACTCTACCACAACATATCTACAATACAACACATTATAACACACTACTCTACCACAACATATCTACAATACAACACATTATAACACACTACTCTACCACAACATATCTACAATACAACACATTATTACAAACTACTCTACCACAACATATACTGCATTATTCCACACTACTCTACCACAACATATCTACAATACAACACATTATAACACACTACTCTACCACAACATATCTACAATACAACACATTATTACACACTACTCTACCACAACATATCTACAATACAACACATTATTTATTACACACTACTCTACCACAACATATACTGCATTATTGTACACTACTCTACCACAACATATCTACAATACAACACATTAATACACACTACTCTACCACAACATATCTACAATACAACACATTATTACACACTACTCTACCACAACATATCTACAATACAACACATTATTACACACTACTCTACCACAACATATACTGCATTATTCCACACTACTCTACCACAACATATCTACAATACAACACATTATAACACACTACTCTACCACAACATATCTACAATACAACACATACACACTACTCTACCACAACATATCTACAATACAACACACACACTACTCTACCACAACAATACAACACATTATACACACTACTCTACCACAACATATCTACAATACAACACATTATTACACACTACTCTACCACAACATATCTACAATACAACACATTATAACACACTACTCTACCACAACATATCTACAATACAACACATTAATACACACTACTCTACCACAACATATCTACAATACAACACATTATAACACACTACTCTACCACAACATATCTACAATACATTATTGTACACTACTCTACCACAACATATCTACAATACAACACATTATTACACACTACTCTACCACAACATATCTACAATACAACACATTATTACACACTACTCTACCACAACATATACTGCATTATTACACACTACTCTACCACAACATATCTACAATACAACACATTATTACACACTACTCTACCACAACATATCTACAATACAACACATTATTACACACTACTCTACCACAACATATACTGCATTATTGCACACTACTCTACCACAACATATCTACAATACAACACATTAATACACACTACTCTACCACAACATATCTACAATACAACACATTATAACACACTACTCTACCACAACATATCTACAATACAACACATTATAACACACTACTCTACCACAACATATCTACAATACAACACATTATTACACACTACTCTACCACAACATATACTGCATTATTCCACACTACTCTACCACAACATATCTACAATACAACACATTATAACACACTACTCTACCACAACATATCTACAATACAACACATTATTACACACTACTCTACCACAACATATCTACAATACAACACATTATTACACACTACTCTACCACAACATATACTGCATTATTCCACACTACTCTACCACAACATATCTACAATACAACACATTATAACACACTACTCTACCACAACATATCTACAATACAACACATTATTACACACTACTCTACCACAACATATCTACAATACAACACATTAATACACACTACTCTACCACAACATATCTACAATACAACACATTATTACACACTACTCTACCACAACATATCTACAATACAACACATTATAACACACTACTCTACCACAACATATCTACAATACAACACATTAATACACACTACTCTACCACAACATATCTACAATACAACACATTATAACACACTACTCTACCACAACATATCTACAATACATTATTATACACTACTCTACCACAACATATCTACAATACAACACATTATTACACACTACTCTACCACAACATATCTACAATACAACACATTATTACACACTACTCTACCACAACATATCTACAATACAACACATTATTACACACTACTCTACCACAACATATACACATTATTCCACACTACTCTACCACAACATATCTACAATACAACACATTAATACACACTACTCTACCACAACATATCTACAATACAACACATTATTACACACTACTCTACCACAACATATACTGCATTATTGTACACTACTCTACCACAACATATCTACAATACAACACATTAATACACACTACTCTACCACAACATGTCTACAATACAACACATTATAACACACTACTCTACCACAACATATACTGCATTATTCCACACTACTCTACCACAACATATCTACAATACAACACATTATAACACACTACTCTACCACAACATATCTACAATACAACACATTATTTATTACACACTACTCTACCACAACATATACTGCATTATTGTAACAACTCTACCACAACATATCTACAATACAACACATTAATACACACTACTCTACCACAACATATCTACAATACAACACATTATTACACACTACTCTACCACAACATATCTACAATACAACACATTATTACACACTACTCTACCACAACATATACTGCATTATTGCACACTACTCTACCACAACATATCTACAATACAACACATTATTACACACTACTCTACCACAACATATCTACAATACAACACATTATTACACACTACTCTACCACAACATATCTACAATACAACACATTATTACACACTACTCTACCACAACATATCTACAATACAACACATTATTACACACTACTCTACCACAACATATCTACAATACAACACATTATTACACACTACTCTACCACAACATATCTACAATACAACACATTATTACACACTACTCTACCACAACATATACTGCATTATTCCACACTACTCTACCACAACATATCTACAATACAACACATTATAACACACACTCTACCACAACATATCTACAATACAACACATTATTACACACTACTCTACCACAACATATCTACAATACAACACATTACACACTACTCTACCACAACATATACTGCATTATTGCACACTACTCTACCACAACATATCTACAATACAACACATTATTACACACTACTCTACCACAACATATCTACAATACAACACATTAATACACACTACTCTACCACAACATATCTACAATACAACACATTATTACACACTACTCTACCACAACATATCTACAATACAACACATTATTACACACTACTCTACCACAACATATACTGCATTATTGCACACTACTCTACCACAACATATCTACAATACAACACATTATTACACACTACTCTACCACAACATATCTACAATACAACACATTATTACACACTACTCTACCACAACATATCTACAATACAACACATTATTACACACTACTCTACCACAACATATCTACAATACAACACATTATTACACACTACTCTACCACAACATATCTACAATACAACACATTATTACACACTACTCTACCACAACATATACTGCATTATTGCACACTACTCTACCACAACATATCTACAATACAACACATTATACACACTACTCTACCACAACATATCTACAATACAACACATTATTACACTACTCTACCACAACATATACTGCATTATTCCACACTACTCTACCACAACATATCTACAATACAACACATTATTACACACTATTCTATCACAACATATCTACAATACACATTATTCCACACTACTCTACCACAACATATCTACAATACAACACATTAACACACACTACTCTACCACAACATATACTGCATTATTGCACACTACTCTACGACAACATATCTACAATACAACACATTATTACACACTACTCTACCACAACATATCTACAATACAACACATTAATACACACTACTCTACCACAACATATCTACAATACAACACATTATTACACACTACTCTACCACAACATATCTACAATACAACACATTATTACACACTACTCTACCACAACATATACTGCATTATTGCACACTACTCTACCACAACATATCTACAATACAACACATTATTGCACACTACTCTACCACAACATATCTACAATACAACACATTATTCACACTACTCTACCACAACATATCTACAATACAACACATTATTACACACTACTCTACCACAACATATCTACAATACAACACATTATACACACTACTCTACCACAACATATCTACAATACAACACATTATAACACACTACTCTACCACAACATATCTACAATACAACACATTATTACACACTACTCTACCACAACATATACTGCATTATTCCACACTACTCTACCACAACATATCTACAATACAACACATTATAACACACTACTCTACCACAACATATCTACAATACAACACATTATTACACACTACTCTACCACAACATATCTACAATACAACACATTATTACACACTACTCTACCACAACATATCTACAATACAACACATATTATTACACACTACTCTACCACAACATATACTGCATTATTTACACTACTCTACCACAACATATCTACAATACAACACATTATACACACTACTCTACCACAACATATCTACAATACAACACATTATTACACACTACTCTACCACAACATATCTACAATACAACACATTATTACACACTACTCTACCACAACATATACTGCATTATTCCACACTACTCTACCACAACATATCTACAATACAACACATTATTACACAACTCTACCACAACATATCTACAATACAACACATTATTACACACTACTCTACCACAACATATCTACAATACAACACATTATTACACACTACTCTACCACAACATATCTACAATACAACACATTATAACACACTACTCTACCACAACATATCTACACTACATTATTGTACACTACTCTACCACAACATATCTACAATACAACACATTATTACACACTACTCTACCACAACATATCTACAATACAACACATTATTACACACTACTCTACCACAACATATCTACAATACAACACATTATTACACACTACTCTACCACAACATATACTGCATTATTCCACACTACTCTACCACAACATATCTACAATACAACACATTATTACACACTATTCTATCACAACATATCTACAATACACATTATTCCACACTACTCTACCACAACATATCTACAATACAACACATTAATACACACTACTCTACCACAACATATCTACAATACAACACATTATTACACACTACTCTACCACAACATATACTGCATTATTGTACACTACTCTACCACAACATATCTACAATACAACACATTAATACACACTACTCTACCACAACATGTCTACAATACAACACATTATAACACACTACTCTACCACAACATATACTACATTATTCCACACTACTCTACCACAACATATCTACAATACAACACATTATAACACACTACTCTACCACAACATATCTACAATACAACACATTATTACACACTACTCTACCACAACATATACTGCATTATTGTACACACTACTCTACCACAACATATCTACAATACAACACATTAATACACACTACTCTACCACAACATATCTACAATACAACACATTATTACACACTACTCTACCACAACATATCTACAATACAACACATTATTACACACTACTCTACACAACATATACTGCATTATTGCACACTACTCTACCACAACATATCTACAATACAACACATTATTACACACTACTCTACCACAACATATCTACAATACAACACATTAATACACACTACTCTACCACAACATATCTACAATACAACACATTATTACACACTACTCTACCACAACATATCTACAATACAACACATTATTACACACTACTCTACCACAACATATACTGCATTATTCACACTACTCTACCACAACATATCTACAATACAACACATTATTACACACTACTCTACCACAACATATCTACAATACAACACATTATTACACACTACTCTACCACAACATATCTACAATACAACACATTATACACACTACTCTACCACAACATATCTACAATACAACACATTATTACACACTACTCTACCACAACATATCTACAATACAACACATTATACACACTACTCTACCACAACATATCTACAATACAACACATTATTACACACTACTCTACCACAACATATACTGCATTATTACACACTACTCTACCACAACATATCTACAATACAACACATTATAACACACTACTCTACCACAACATATCTACAATACAACACATTATTACACACTACTCTACCACAACATATCTACAATACAACACATTATTACACACTACTCTACCACAACATATCTACAATACAACACATTATTATTACACACTACTCTACCACAACATACTGCATTATTGCACACTACTCTACCACAACATATCTACAATACAACACATTAATACACACTACTCTACCACACATATCTACAATACAACACATTATTACACACTACTCTACCACAACATATCTACAATACAACACATTATTACACACTACTCTACCACAACATATACTGCATTATTCCACACTACTCTACCACAACATATCTACAATACAACACATTATTACACACTACTCTACCACAACATATCTACAATACAACACATTATAACACACTACTCTACCACAACATATCTACAATACAACACATTAACACACTACTCTACCACAACATATCTACAATACAACACATTATTACACACTACTCTACCACAACATATCTACAATACATTATTGCACACTACTCTACCACAAACATATCTACAATACAACACATTATATTACACACTACTCTACCACAACATATCTACAATACAACACATTATTACACACTACTCTACCACAACATATCTACAATACAACACATTATTACACACTACTCTACCACAACATTATACTGCATTATTCACACTACTCTACCACAACATATCTACAATACAACACATTATTACACACTACTCTACCACAACATATCTACAATACACATTATTACACACTACTCTACCACAACATATCTACAATACAACACATTAATACACACTACTCTACCACAACATATCTACAATACAACACATTATTACACACTACTCTACCACAACATATACTGCATTATGTACACTACTCTACCACAACATATCTACAATACAACACATTATTACACACTACTCTACCACAACATATCTACAATACAACACATTATAACACACTACTCTACCACAACATATACTGCATTATTCACACTACTCTACCACAACATATCTACAATACAACACATTATTACACACTACTCTACCACAACATATCTACAATACAACACATTATTACACACTACTCTACCACAACATATACTGCATTATTGTACACTACTCTACCACAACATATCTACAATACAACACATTAATACACACTACTCTACCACAACATATCTACAATACAACACATTATTACACACTACTCTACCACAACAATCTACAATACAACACATTATTACACACTACTCTACCACAACATATACTGCATTATTCCACACTACTCTACCACAACATATCTACAACAACACATATAACACACCAACTCTACCACAACATATCTACAATACAACACATTATTACACACTACTCTACCACAACATATCTACAATACAACACATTAATACACACTACTCTACCACAACATATACTGCATTATTGCACACTACTCTACCACAACATATCTACAATACAACACATTATTACACACTACTCTACCACAACATATCTACAATACAACACATTAATACACACTACTCTACCACAACATATCTACAATACAACACATTATTACACACTACTCTACCACAACATATCTACAATACAACACATTATTACACACTACTCTACCACAACATATACTGCATTATTGCACACTACTCTACCACAACATATCTACAATACAACACATTATTACACACTACTCTACCACAACATATCTACAATACAACACATTATTACACACTACTCTACCACAACATATCTACAATACAACACATTATTACACACTACTCTACCACAACATATCTACAATACAACACATTATTACACACTACTCTACCACAACATATCTACAATACAACACATTATTACACACTACTCTACCACAACATATACTGCATTATTGCACACTACTCTCACAACATATCTACAATACAACACATTATTACACACTACTCTACCACAACATATCTACAATACAACACATTATTACACACTACTCTACCACAACATATACTGCATTATTACACACTACTCTACCACAACATATCTACAATACAACACATTATTACACACTACTTACCACAACATCTACAATACACATTATTCCACACTACTCTACACACATACTCTAAAACAATACAAACACATTAACCACACACTACTCTACCACAACATATACTGCATTATTGCACACTACTCTACCACAACATATCTACAATACAACACATTATTACACACTACTCTACCACAACATATCTACAATACAACACATTAATACACACTACTCTACCACAACATATCTACAATACAACACATTATTACACACTACTCTACCACAACATATCTACAATACAACACATTTTAACACACACTACTCTACCACAACATATACTGCATTATTGCACACTACTCTACCACAACATATCTACAATACAAACATTATTACACACTACTCTACCACAACATATCTACAATACAACACATTATTACACACTACTCTACCACAACATATCTACAATACAACACATTATACACTACTCTACCACAACATATCTACAATACAACACATTATAACCACACTACTCTACCACAACATATACACAACCTAAAATACAAACACATTATAACACACTACTCTACCACAACATATCTACAATACAAACACATTTACACACTACTCTACCACAACATATACTGCATTATCCACACTACTCTACCACAACATATCTACAATACAACACATTATAACACACTACTCTACCACAACATATCTACAATACAACACATTATTACACACTACTCTACCACAACATATCTACAATACAACACATTATTACACACTACTCTACCACAACATATCTACAATACAACACATTATTATTACACACTACTCTACAAACATATACTGCATTATTGCACACTACTCTACCACAACATATCTACAATACAACACATTAATACACACTACTCTACCACAACATATCTACAATACAACACATTATTACACACTACTCTACCACAACAATCTACAATACAACACATTATTACACACTACTCTACCACAACATATACTGCATTATTCCACACTACTCTACCACAACATATCTACAATACAACACATTATAACACACTACTCTACCACAACATATCTACAATACAAACATATTACACACTACTCTACCACAACATATCTACAATACAACACATTATTACACACTACTCTACCACAACATATCTACAATACAACACATTATTACACACTACTCTACCACAACATACAATGCATTATTACCACACTACTCTACACAACATATCTACAATACAACACATTAATACACACTACTCTACCACAACATATCTACAATACAACACATTATAACACACTACTCTACCACAACATATCTACAATACAACACATTAATACACACTACTCTACCACAACATATCTACAATACAACACATTATTACAAACTACTCTACCACAACATATACTGCATTATTCCACACTACTCTACCACAACATATCTACAATACAACACATTATAACACACTACTCTACCACAACATATCTACAATACAACACATTATTACACACTACTCTACCACAACATATCTACAATACAACACATTATTTATTACACACTACTCTACCACAACATATACTGCATTATTGCACACTACTCTACCACAACATATCTACAATACAACACATTATACACACTACTCTACCACAACATATCTACAATACAACACATTATTAACACTACTCTACTCTCACCACAACATATCTACAATACAACACACTATTACACACTACTCTACCACAACATATCTACAATACAACACATTATTACACACTACTCTACCACAACATATCTACAATACAACACATTAACACACTACTCTACCACAACATATACTGCATTATTGCACACTACTCTACCACAACATATCTACAATACAACACATTAATACACACTACTCTACCACAACATATCTACAATACAACACATTATTACACACTACTCTACCACAAATATCTACAATACAACACATTATTACACACTACTCTACCACAACATATCTACAATACAACACATTATTGCACACTACTCTACCACAACATATCTACAAACAAACATTATTACACACTACTCTACCACAACATATCTACAATACAACACATTATTGCACACACTACTCTACCACAACATATACATGCACTTATTCACACTACTCTACCACAACATATACTGCATTATACCACACTACTCTACCACAACATATCTACAATACAACACATTATAACACACTACTCTACCACAACATATCTACAATACAACACATTATAAACACCACTCTACCCACAACATATATAAACAACACATTATTACACACTACTCTACCACAACATATCTACAATACAACACATTATTACAAAACTACTCTACCACAACATATACTGCATTATTACACACTACTCTACCACAACATATCTACAATACAACACATTATAACACACTACTCTACCACAACATATCTACAATACAACACATATTATTACACACTACTCTACCACAACATATACTGCATTATTGTACACACTACTCTACCACAACATATCTACAATACAACACATTAATACACCTACTCTACCACAACATATCTACAATACAACACATTATTACACACTACTCTACCACAACATATCTACAATACAACACATTATTACACACTACTCTACCACAACATATACTGCATTATTCCACACTACTCTACCACAACATATCTACAATACAACACATTATAACACACTACTCTACCACAACATATCTACAATACAACACATTATTACACACTACTCTACCACAACATATCTACAATACAACACATTATTACACACTACTCTACCACAACATATCTACAATACAACACATTATTACACACTACTCTACCACAACATATACTGCATTATTCCACACTACTCTACCACAACATATCTACAATACAACACATTATTACACATACTCTACCACAACAATATTACAATACAACACATTATTACACACTACTCTACCACAACATATCTACAATACAACACATTATACACACTACTCTACCACAACATATCTACAATACAACACATTATTACACACTACTCTACCACAACATATCTACAATACAACACTATACACACTACTCTACCACAACATATACTGCATTATTGCACACTACTCTACCACAACATATCTACAATACAACACATTATACACACTACTCTACCACAACATATCTACAATACAACACATTATTACACACTACTCTACCACAACATATACTGCATTATTCCACACTACTCTACACAACATATCTACAATACAACACATTATACACACTACTCTACCACAACATATCTACAATACAACACATTATTACACACTACTCTACCACAACATATCTACAATACAACACATAACACACACTACTCTACCACCACAACATATACTGCATTATTGCACACTACTCACCACAACATATCTACAATACAACACATTATTACACACTACTCTACCACAACATATCTACAATACAACACATTAATACACACTACTCTACCACAACATATCTACAATACAACACATTATTACACACTACTCTACCACAACATATCTACAATACAACACATTATTACACACTACTCTACCACAACATATACTACATTATTACCACACTACTCTACCACAACATATCTACAATACAACACATTATTACACACTACTCTACCACAACATATCTACAATACAACACATTATTACACACTACTCTACCACAACATATCTACAATACAACACATTATTACACACTATCTACACAACATATCTACAATACAAACATTATTACACACTACTCTACCACAACATATCTACAATACAACACATTATAACACACTACTCTACCACAACATATCTACAAATACAACACATTATAACACACTACTCTACCACAACATATACTACACATTATTACACACTACTCTACCACACATATCTACAATACAACACATATTACACACTACTCTACCACAACATATCTACAATACAACACATTATTACACACTACTCTACCACAACATATCTACAATACAACACATATTACACACTACTCTACCACAACATATCTACAATACAACACATTATTATTACACACTACTCTACCACAACATATATGCATTATTCCACACTACTCTACCACAACATATCTACAATACAACACATTAATACACACTACTCTACCACAACATATCTACAATACAACACATTATTACACACTACTCTACCACAAACATCTACAATACAACACATTATTACACACTACTCTACCACAACATATACTGCATTATTCCACACTACTCTACCACAACATATCTACAATACACACATATATAACACACTACTCTACCACAACATATCTACAATACAACACATTATTACACACCACTCTACCACAACAATCTACAAACAACACATTATTACACACTACTCTACCACAACATATCTACAATACAACACATTATTACACACTACTCTACCACAACATTACTGCATATTCACACTACTCTACCACAACATATCTACAATACAACACATTAATACACACTACTCTACCACAACATATCTACAATACAACACATTATAACACACTACTCTACCACAAATATCTACAATAAACAGCATTAAACACATACTCTACCACAACATATCTACAATACAACACATTATTACAAACTACTCTACCACAACATATACTACCATTATAACACACTACTCTACCACAAACACTCTACAATACAACACATTATAACACACTACTCTACCACAACTATCTACAAGGACAAAAATTATAAACACACGACTCTACCACAACATATTACAATACAACACATTACTTTATTACACATACTCTACCACAAATATACTGACATATTGTACACTACTCTACCACAACATATCTACAATACAACACATTAATACACACTACTCTACCACAACATATCTACAATACAACACATTATTACACACTACTCTACCACAACTATCTACAATACAACACATATTACACACTACTCTACCACAACATATCTACAATACAACACATTATACACACTACTCTA
>NW_022264333.1:0-30746 GCF_002021735.2 Oncorhynchus kisutch
AAACAGGCAACTTCGGACCCAATCGGCTACTCGTGACGGTTGGACATATGGAAATGGTCTCGATTTCAGAGGAGACTCAACTTTTTCCAAATGCCAGTGGACACAGGAGCCCCGAGGCCCTCCAAAACAGGCAAATTCGGACCTCATCTGCTACTCGCGACGGTTGGACATATGGAAATGGTCTCGATTTCAAACCCAGCCTTCAACTTTTTCCAAGTGCCAGGTGGACACAGGAGCCCCGAGGCCCTCCAAAACAGGCAAATTCGGACCTCATCTGCTACTCGTGACGGTTGGACATATGGAAATGGTCTCGATTTTCAGAGGAGACGTCAACTTTTTCCAAGTGCCAGGTGGACACAGGAGCCCCGAGGCCCTCCAAAACAGGCAAATTCGGACCTCATCTGCTACTCGCGACGGTTGGACATATGGAAATGGTCTCGATTTCAAACCCGAGCCTTCAACTTTTTCCAAGTGCCAGGTGGACACAGGAGCCCCGAGGCCCTCCAAAACAGGCAATTCGGACCCAATCGGCTACTCGGACGGTTGGACATATGGAAATGGTCTCGATTTCAAACCCGAGCCTCAACTTTTTCCAAGTGCCAGGTGGACACAGGAGCCCCGAGGCCCTCCAAAACAGGCAAATTCGGACCTCAATCTGCTACTCGTGACGGTTGGACATATGGAAATGGTCTCGATTTCAAACCCGAGCCCTCAACTTTTTCCAAGTGCCAGGTGGACACAGGAGCCCCGAGGCCCTCCAAAACAGGCAACTTCGGACCCAATCGGCTACTCGTGACGGTTGGACATATGGAAATGGTCTCGATTTACAGAGGAGACGTCAACTTTTTAAGTGCCAGGTGGACACAGGAGCCCCGAGGCCCTCCAAAACAGGCAACTTCGGACCCAATCGGCTACTCGTGACGGTTGGACATATGGAAATGGTCTCGATTTTTCAGAGGAGACGTCAACTTTTTCCAAGTGCCAGGTGGACACAGGAGCCCCGAGGCCCTCCAAAACAGGCAAATTCGGACCTCATCTGCTACTCGCGACGGTTGGACATATGGAAATGGTCTCGATTTCAAACCCGAGCCTTCAACTTTTCCAAGTGCCAGGTGGACACAGGAGCCCCGAGGCCCTCCAAAACAGGCAACTTCGGACCCAATCGGCTACTCGTGACGGTTGGACATATGGAAATGGTCTCGATTTTTCAGAGGAGACGTCAACTTTTTCCAAGTGCCAGGTGGACACAGGAGCCCCGAGGCCCTCCAAAACAGGCAAATTCGGACCTCATCTGCTACTCGCGACGGTTGGACATATGGAAATGGTCTCGATTTCAAACCCGAGCCCTCAACTTTTTCCAAGTGCCAGGTGGACACAGGAGCCCCGAGGCCCTCCAAAACAGGCAACTTCGGACCCAATCGGCTACTCGTGACGGTTGGACATATGGAAATGGTCTCGATTTACAGAGGAGACGTCAACTTTTTCCAAGTGCCAGGTGGACACAGGAGCCCCGAGGCCCTCCAAAACAGGCAACTTCGGACCCAATCGGCTACTCGCGACGGTTGGACATATGGAAATGGTCTCGATTTTACAGACGAGCCTTCAACTTTTTCCAAGTGCCAGGTGGACACAGGAGCCCCGAGGCCCTCCAAAACAGGCAACTTCGGACCCAATCGGCTACTCGTGACGGTTGGACATATGGAAATGGTCTCGATTTTACAGAGGAGCCGTCAACTTTTTCCAAGTGCCAGGTGGACACAGGAGCCCCGAGGCCCTCCAAAACAGGCAACTTCGGACCTCATCTGCTACTCGCGACGGTTGGACATATGGAAATGGTCTCGATTTCAAACCCGAGCCCTCAACTTTTTCAAGTGCCAGGTGGACACAGGAGCCCCGAGGCCCTCCAAAACAGGCAACTTCGGACCCAATCGGCTACTCGTGACGGTTGGACATATGGAAATGGTCTCGATTTTACAGAGGAGACGTCAACTTTTTCCAAGTGCCAGGTGGACACAGGAGCCCCGAGGCCCTCCAAAACAGGCAACTTCGGACCCAATCGGCTACTCGTGACGGTTGGACATATGGAAATGGTCTCGATTTCAAACCCGAGCACTCAACTTTTTCCAAATGCCAGGTGGACACAGGAGCCCCGAGGCCCTCCAAAACAGGCAAATTCGGACCTCATCTGCTACTCGCGACGGTTGGACATATGGAAATGGTCTCGATTTCAAACCCGAGCCTTCAACTTTTTCCAAGTGCCAGGTGGACACAGGAGCCCCGAGGCCCTCCAAAACAGGCAAAGTCGGACCTCATCTGCTACTCGCGACGGTTGGACATATGGAAATGGTCTCGATTTCAAACCCGAGCCTTCAACTTTTTCCAAGTGCCAGGTGGACACAGGAGCCCCGAGGCCCTCCAAAACAGGCAAATTCGGACCTCATCTGCTACTCGCGACGGTTGGACATATGGAAATGGTCTCGATTTAAACCCGAGCCTTCAACTTTTTCCAAATGCCAGGTGGACACAGGAGCCCCGAGGCCCTCCAAAACAGGCAAATTCGGACCTCATCTGCTACTCGCGACGGTTGGACATATGGAAATGGTCTCGATTTCAAACCCGAGCCTTCAACTTTTTCCAAGTGCCAGGTGGACACAGGAGCCCCGAGGCCCTCCAAAACAGGCAACTTCGGACCCAATCGGCTACTCGTGACGGTTGGACATATGGAAATGGTCTCGATTTTTCAGAGGAGACGTCAACTTTTTAAATTGCCAGGTAGACACAGGAGCCCCGAGGCCCTCCAAAACAGGCAAATTCGGACCTCATCTGCTACTCGCGACGGTTGGACATATGGAAATGGTCTCGATTTCAAACCCGAGCCCTCAACTTTTTCCAAGTGCCAGGTGGACACAGGAGCCCCGAGGCCCTCCAAAACAGGCAACTTCGGACCCAATCGGCTACTCGTGACGGTTGGACATATGGAAATGGTCTCGATTTTACAGAGGAGACGTCAACTTTTTCCAAGTGCCAGGTGGACACAGGAGCCCCGAGGCCCTCCAAAACAGGCAACTTCGGACCCAATCGGCTACTCGCGACGGTTGGACATATGGAAATGGTCTCGATTTTACAGACGAGCCTTCAACTTTTTCCAAGTGCCAGGTGGACACAGGAGCCCCGAGGCCCTCCAAAACAGGCAACTTCGGACCCAATCGCTACTCGTGACGGTTGGACATATGGAAATGGTCTCGATTTTACAGAGGAGCCGTCAACTTTTTCCAAGTGCCAGGTGGACACAGGAGCCCCGAGGCCCTCCAAAACAGGCAACTTCGGACCCAATCGGCTACTCGTGACGGTTGGACATATGGAAATGGTCTCGATTTCAAACCCGAGCACTCAACTTTTTCCAAGTGCCAGGTGGACACAGGAGCCCCGAGGCCCTCCAAAACAGGCAAATTCGGACCTCATCTGCTACTCGCGACGGTTGGACATATGGAAATGGTCTCGATTTCAAACCCGAGCCTTCAACTTTTTCCAAATGCCAGGTGGACACAGGAGCCCCGAGGCCCTCCAAAACAGGCAAATTCGGACCTCATCTGCTACTCGCGACGGTTGGACATATGGAAATGGTCTCGATTTCAAACCCGAGCCTTCAACTTTTTCCAAGTGCCAGGTGGACACAGGAGCCCCGAGGCCCTCCAAAACAGGCAACTTCGGACCCAATCGGCTACTCGTGACGGTTGGACATATGGAAATGGTCTCGATTTTTCAGAGGAGACGTCAACTTTTTCCAAGTGCCAGGTGGACACAGGAGCCCCGAGGCCCTCCAAAACAGGCAAATTCGGACCCCATCGGCTACTCGTGACGGTTGGACATATGGAAATGGTCTCGATTTCAAACCCGAGCCTCAACTTTTTCCAAATGCCAGGTGGACACAGGAGCCCCGAGGCCCTCCAAAACAGGCAACTTCGGACCCAATCGGCTACTCGTGACGGTTGGACATATGGAAATGGTCTCGATTTTACAGAGGAGACGTCAACTTTTTTAAATGCCAGGTGGACACAGGAGCCCCGAGGCCCTCCAAAACAGGCAACTTCGGACCCAATCGGCTACTCGTGACGGTTGGACATATGGAAATGGTCTCGATTTTTCAGAGGAGACGTCAACTTTTTCCAAGTGCCAGGTGGACACAGGAGCCCCGAGGCCCTCCAAAACAGGCAAATTCGGACCTCATCTGCTACTCGCGACGGTTGGACATATGGAAATGGTCTCGATTTCAAACCCGAGCCTTCAACTTTTTCCAAGTGCCAGGTGGACACAGGAGCCCCGAGGCCCTCCAAAACAGGCAACTTCGGACCCAATCGGCTACTCGTGACGGTTGGACATATGGAAATGGTCTCGATTTTCAGAGGAGACGTCAACTTTTTTAAAGTGCCAGGTGGACACAGGAGCCCCGAGGCCCTCCAAAACAGGCAAATTCGGACCTCATCTGCTACTCGCGACGGTTGGACATATGGAAATGGTCTCGATTTCAAACCCGAGCCCTCAACTTTTTCCAAGTGCCAGGTGGACACAGGAGCCCCGAGGCCCTCCAAAACAGGCAACTTCGGACCCAATCGGCTACTCGTGACGGTTGGACATATGGAAATGGTCTCGATTTTACAGAGGAGACGTCAACTTTTTCCAAGTGCCAGGTGGACACAGGAGCCCCGAGGCCCTCCAAAACAGGCAACTTCGGACCCAATCGGCTACTCGTGACGGTTGGACATATGGAAATGGTCTCGATTTTTCAGAGGAGACGTCAACTTTTTCCAAGTGCCAGGTAGACACAGGAGCCCCGAGGCCCTCCAAAACAGGCAAATTAGGACCTCATCTGCTACTCGCGACGGTTGGACATATGGAAATGGTCTCGATTTCAAACCCGAGCCTTCAACTTTTTCCAAGTGCCAGGTGGACACAGGAGCCCCGAGGCCCTCCAAAACAGGCAACTTCGGACCCAATCGGCTACTCGTGACGGTTGGACATATGGAAATGGTCTCGATTTTTCAGAGGAGACGTCAACTTTTTTAAATTGCCAGGTAGACACAGGAGCCCCGAGGCCCTCCAAAACAGGCAAATTCGGACCTCATCTGCTACTCGCGACGGTTGGACATATGGAAATGGTCTCGATTTCAAACCCGAGCCCTCAACTTTTTCCAAGTGCCAGGTGGACACAGGAGCCCCGAGGCCCTCCAAAACAGGCAACTTCGGACCCAATCGGCTACTCGTGACGGTTGGACATATGGAAATGGTCTCGATTTTACAGAGGAGACGTCAACTTTTTCCAAGTGCCAGGTGGACACAGGAGCCCCGAGGCCCTCCAAAACAGGCAACTTCGGACCCAATCGGCTACTCGCGACGGTTGGACATATGGAAATGGTCTCGATTTTACAGACGAGCCTTCAACTTTTTCCAAGTGCCAGGTGGACACAGGAGCCCCGAGGCCCTCCAAAACAGGCAACTTCGGACCCAATCGACTACTCGTGACGGTTGGACATATGGAAATGGTCTCGATTTTACAGAGGAGCCGTCAACTTTTTGCAAGTGCCAGGTGGACACAGGAGCCCCGAGGCCCTCCAAAACAGGCAAATTCGGACCTCATCTGCTACTCGCGACGGTTGGACATATGGAAATGGTCTCGATTTCAAACCCGAGCCCTCAACTTTTTCCAAGTGCCAGGTGGACACAGGAGCCCCGAGGCCCTCCAAAACAGGCAACTTCGGACCCAATCGGCTACTCGTGACGGTTGGACATATGGAAATGGTCTCGATTTTACAGAGGAGACGTCAACTTTTTCCAAGTGCCAGGTGGAACACAGGAGGCCCCGAGGGCCCTCCAAAACAGGCAACTTCGGACCCAATCGGCTACTCGTGACGGTTGGACATATGGAAATGGTCTCGATTCAAACCCGAGCACTCAACTTTTTGCAAATGCCAGGTGGACACAGGAGCCCCGAGGCCCTCCAAAACAGGCAAATTCGGACCTCATCTGCTACTCGCGACGGTTGGACATATGGAAATGGTCTCGATTTCAAACCCGAGCCTTCAGCTTTTTCCAAATGCCAGGGTGGACACAGGAGCCCCGAGGCCCTCCAAAACAGGCAAAGTCGGACCTCATCTGCTACTCGCGACAGTTGGACATATGGAAATGGTCTCGATTTCAAACCCGAGCCTTCAACTTTTTCCAAGTGCCAGGTGGACACAGGAGCCCCGAGGCCCTCCAAAACAGGCAAATTCGGACCTCATCTGCTACTCGCGACGGTTGGACATATGGAAATGGTCTCGATTTCAAACCCGAGCCTTCAACTTTTTCCAAGTGCCAGGTGGACACAGGAGCCCCGAGGCCCTCCAAAACAGGCAAAGTCGGACCTCATCTGCTACTCGCGACAGTTGGACATATGGAAATGGTCTCGATTTCAAACCCGAGCCTTCAACTTTTTCCAAGTGCCAGGTGGACACAGGAGCCCCGAGGCCTCCAAACAGGCAACTTCGGACCCAATCGGCTACTCGTGACGGTTGGACATATGGAAATGGTCTCGATTTTTCAGAGGAGACGTCAACTTTTTCCAAGTGCCAGGTAGACACAGGAGCCCCGAGGCCCTCCAAAACAGGCAAATTCGGACCTCATCTGCTACTCGCGACGGTTGGACATATGGAAATGGTCTCGATTTCAAACCCGAGTCCTCAACTTTTTCCAAGTGCCAGGTGGACACAGGAGCCCCGAGGCCCTCCAAAACAGGCAACTTCGGACCCAATCGGCTACTCGTGGACGGTTGGAATATGGAAATGGTCTCGATTTTTACAGAGGAGACGTCAACTTTTTTAAAATTTCCAAGTAGACACAGGAGCCCCGAGGCCCTCCAAAACAGGCAACTTCGGACCCAATCGGCTTACTCGTGACGGTTGGACATATGGAAATGGTCTCGATTTTTCAGGGAGACGTCAACTTTTTTCCAAGTGCCAGGTAGACACAGGAGCCCCGAGGCCCTCCAAAACAGCAAATTCGGACCTCATCTGCTACTCGCGACGGTTGGACATATGGAAATTGTCTCGATTTCAAACCCGAGCCTTTCAACTTTTTCCAAGTGCCAGGTGGACACAGGAGCCCCGAGGCCCTCCAAAACAGGCAACTTCGGACCCAATCGGCTAACTCGTGACGGTTGGACCATATGGAAAATGGTCTCGATTTTTTCAGAGGAGACGTCAACTTTTTTAATTTCCAAGTAGACACAGAGCCCCGAGGCCCTCCAAAACAGGCAAATTCGGACCTCATCTGCTACTCGCGACGGTTGGACATATGGAAATGGTCTCGATTTCAAACCCAAGCCCTCAACTTTTTCCAAGTGCCAGGTGGACAGAGGAGCCCCGAGGCCCTCCAAAAACAGGCAACTTCGGACCCAATCGGCTACTCGCGACGGTTGGACATATGGAAATGGTCTCGATTTTACAGACGAGCCTTCAACTTTTCCAAGTGCCAGGTGGACACAGGAGCCCCGAGGCCCTCCAAAACAGGCAACTTCGACCCAATCGACTACTCGTGACGGTTGGACATATGGAAATGGTCTCGATTTTACAGAGGAGCCGGCAACTTTTGCAAGTGCCAGGTGGACACAGGAGCCCCGAGGCCCTCCAAAACAGGCAATTCGGAGCTCATCTGCTACTCGCGACGGTTGGACATATGGAAATGGTCTCGATTTCAAACCCGAGCCCTCAACTTTTTCCAAGTGCCAGGTGGACACAGGAGCCCCGAGGCCCTCCAAAACAGGCAACTTCGGACCCAATCGGCTACTCGTGACGGTTGGACAATATGAAATGGTCTCGAATTTTACAGAGGAGACGTCAACTTTTTTCCAAGTGCCAGGTGGACACAGGAGCCCCGAGGCCCTCCAAAACAGGCAACTTCGGACCCAATCGGCTACTCGTGACGGTTGGGACATATGGAAATGTTTCGATTTCAAACCCGAGCCCTCAACTTTTTCCAAGTGCCAGGTGGACACAGGAGCCCGAGGCCCTCAAAACAGGCAACTTCGGACCCCAATCGGCTACTCAGTGACGGTTGGACATATGGAACTGGTCTCGATTTACAGAGGAGACGTCAACTTTTTTAAATTTCCAAGTAGACACAGGAGCCCCGAGGCCCTCCAAAACAGGCAACTTCGGACCCAATCGGCTACTCGTGACGGTTGGACATATGGAAATGGTCTCGATTTTTCAGAGGAGACGTCAACTTTTTCCAAGTGCCAGGTAGACACAGGAGCCCCGAGGCCCTCCAAAACAGGCAAATTCGGACCTCATCTGCTACTCGCGACGGTTGGACATATGGAAATGGTCTCGATTTCAAACCCGAGCCTTCAACTTTTTCCAAGTGCCAGGTGGACACAGGAGCCCCGAGGCCCTCCAAAACAGGCAACTTCGGACCCAATCGGCTACTCGTGACGGTTGGACATATGGAAATGGTCTCGATTTTGCAGAGGAGACGTCAACTTTTTTAAATTTCCAAGTAGACACAGGAGCCCCGAGGCCTCCAAAACAGGCAAATTCGGACCTCATCTGCTACTCGCGACGGTTTGGACATATGGAAATGGTCTCGATTTCAAACCCAAGCCCTCAACTTTTTCCAAGTGCCAGGTGGACAGAGGAGCCCCGAGGCCCTCCAAAACAGGCAACTTCGGACCCAATCGGCTACTCGTGACGGTTGGACATATGGAAATGGTCTCGATTTTACAGAGGAGACGTCAACTTTTTCCAAGTGCCAGGTGGACACAGGAGCCCCGAGGCCCTCCAAAACAGGCAACTTCGGACCCAATCGGCTACTCGCGACGGTTGGACATATGGAAATGGTCTCGATTTTACAGACGAGCCTTCAACTTTTTCCAAGTGCCAGGTGGACACAGGAGCCCCGAGGCCCTCCAAAACAGGCAACTTCGGACCCAATCGACTACTCGTGACGGTTGGACATATGGAAATGGTCTCGATTTTACAGAGGAGCCGGCAACTTTTTGCAAGTGCCAGGTGGACACAGGAGCCCCGAGGCCCTCCAAAACAGGCAAATTCGGAGCTCATCTGCTACTCGCGACGGTTGGACATATGGAAATGGTCTCGATTTCAAACCCGAGCCCTCAACTTTTTCAAGTGCCAGGTGGACACAGGAGCCCCGAGGCCCTCCAAAACAGGCAACTCGGACCCAATCGGCTACTCGTGACGGTTGGACATATGGAAATGGTCTCGATTTTACAGAGGAGACGTCAACTTTTTCCAAGTGCCAGGTGGACACAGGAGCCCCGAGGCCCTCCAAAACAGGCAACTTCGGACCCAATCGGCTACTCGTGACGGTTGGACATATGGAAATGGTCTCGATTTCAAACCCGAGCACTCAACTTTTTGCAAATGCCAGGTGGACACAGGAGCCCCGAGGCCCTCCAAAACAGGCAAATTCGGACCTCATCTGCTACTCGCGACGGTTGGACATATGGAAATGGTCTCGATTTCAAACCCGAGCCTTCAGCTTTTTCCAAATGCCAGGTGGACACAGGAGCCCCGAGGCCCTCCAAAACAGGCAAAGTCGGACCTCATCTGCTACTCGCGACAGTTGGACATATGGAAATGGTCTCGATTTCAAACCCGAGCCTTCAACTTTTTCCAAGTGCCAGGTGGACACAGGAGCCCCGAGGCCCTCCAAAACAGGCAACTTCGGACCCAATCGGCTACTCGTGACGGTTGGACATATGGAAATGGTCTCGATTTTTCAGAGGAGACGTCAACTTTTTCCAAGTGCCAGGTAGACACAGGAGCCCCGAGGCCCTCCAAAACAGGCAAATTCGGACCTCATCTGCTACTCGCGACGGTTGGACATATGGAAATGGTCTCGATTTCAAACCCGAGCCTTCAACTTTTTCCAAGTGCCAGGTGGACACAGGAGCCCCGAGGCCCTCCAAAACAGGCAATTTCGGACCCCATCGGCTACCCGTGACGGTTGGACAGATGGAAATGGTCTCGATTTCAAACCCGAGCACTCAGCTTTTTGCAAATGCCAGGTGGACACAGGAGCCCCGAGGCCCTCCAAAACAGGCAAATTCGGGACCTCATCTGCTACTCGCGACGGTTGGACATATGGAAATGGTCTCGATTTCAAACCCGAGCCCTCAACTTTTTCCAAGTGCCAGGTGGACACAGGAGCCCCGAGGCCCTCCAAAACAGGCAACTTCGGACCCAATCGGCTACTCGTGACGGTTGGACATATGGAACTGGTCTCGATTTTACAGAGGAGACGTCAACTTTTTAAATTTCCAAGTAGACACAGGAGCCCCGAGGCCCTCCAAAACAGGCAACTTCGGACCCAATCGGCTACTCGTGACGGTTGGACATATGGAAATGGTCTCGATTTTTCAGAGGAGACGTCAACTTTTTGCAAATGCCAGGTGGACACAGGAGCCCCGAGGCCCTCCAAAACAGGCAAATTCGGACCTCATCTGCTACTCGCGACGGTTGGACATATGGAAATGGTCTCGATTTCAAACCCGAGCCTTCAACTTTTTCCAAGTGCCAGGTGGACACAGGAGCCCCGAGGCCCTCCAAAACAGGCAACTTCGGACCCAATCGGCTACTCGTGACGGTTGGACATATGGAAATGGTCTCGATTTTACAGAGGAGACGTCAACTTTTTCCAAGTGCCAGGTGGACACAGGAGCCCCGAGGCCCTCCAAAACAGGCAACTTCGGACCCAATCGGCTACTCGCGACGGTTGGACATATGGAAATGGTCTCGATTTTACAGACGAGCCTTCAACTTTTCCAAGTGCCAGGTGGACACAGGAGCCCCGAGGCCCTCCAAAACAGGCAACTTCGGACCCAATCGACTACTCGTGACGGTTGGACATATGGAAATGGTCTCGATTTCAAACCCGAGCCCTCAACTTTTTCCAAGTGCCAGGTGGACACAGGAGCCCCGAGGCCCTCCAAAACAGGCAACTTCGGACCCAATCGGCTACTCGTGACGGTTGGACATATGGAAATGGTCTCGATTTTACAGAGGAGACGTCAACTTTTTCCAAGTGCCAGGTGGACACAGGAGCCCCGAGGCCCTCCAAAACAGGCAACTTCGGACCCAATCGGCTACTCGTGACGGTTGGACATATGGAAATGGTCTCGATTTCAAACCCGAGCACTCAACTTTTTGCAAATGCCAGGTGGACACAGGAGCCCCGAGGCCCTCCAAAACAGGCAAATTCGGACCTCATCTGCTACTCGCGACGGTTGGACATATGGAAATGGTCTCGATTTCAAACCCGAGCCTTCAGCTTTTTCCAAATGCCAGGTGGACACAGGAGCCCCCGAGGCCCTCCAAAACAGGCAAAGTCGGACCTCATCTGCTACTCGCGACAGTTGGACATATGGAAATGGTCTCGATTTCAAACCCGAGCCTTCAACTTTTTCCAAGTGCCAGGTGGACACAGGAGCCCCGAGGCCCTCCAAAACAGGCAACTTCGGACCCAATCGGCTACTCGTGACGGTTGGACATATGGAAATGGTCTCGATTTTTCAGAGGAGACGTCAACTTTTTCCAAGTGCCAGGTAGACACAGGAGCCCCGAGGCCCTCCAAAACAGGCAAATTCGGACCTCATCTGCTACTCGCGACGGTTGGACATATGGAAATGGTCTCGATTTCAAACCCGAGCCTTCAACTTTTTCCAAGTGCCAGGTGGACACAGGAGCCCCGAGGCCCTCCAAAACAGGCAATTTCGGACCCCATCGGCTACCCGTGACGGTTGGACAGATGGAAATGGTCTCGATTTCAAACCCGAGCACTCAGCTTTTTGCAAATGCCAGGTGGACACAGGAGCCCCGAGGCCCTCCAAAACAGGCAAATTCGGACCTCATCTGCTACTCGCGACGGTTGGACATATGGAAATGGTCTCGATTTCAAACCCGAGCCCTCAACTTTTTCCAAGTGCCAGGTGGACACAGGAGCCCCGAGGCCCTCCAAAACAGGCAACTTCGGACCCAATCGGCTACTCGTGACGGTTGGACATATGGAACTGGTCTCGATTTTACAGAGGAGACGTCAACTTTTTTAAATTTCCAAGTAGACACAGGAGCCCCGAGGCCCTCCAAAACAGGCAACTTCGGACCCAATCGGCTACTCGTGACGGTTGGACATATGGAAATGGTCTCGATTTTTCAGAGGAGACGTCAACTTTTTGCAAATGCCAGGTGGACACAGGAGCCCCGAGGCCCTCCAAAACAGGCAAATTCGGACCTCATCTGCTACTCGCGACGGTTGGACATATGGAAATGGTCTCGATTTCAAACCCGAGCCTTCAACTTTTTCCAAGTGCCAGGTGGACACAGGAGCCCCGAGGCCCTCCAAAACAGGCAACTTCGGACCCAATCGGCTACTCGTGACGGTTGGACATATGGAAATGGTCTCGATTTTACAGAGGAGACGTCAACTTTTTCCAAGTGCCAGGTGGACACAGGAGCCCCGAGGCCCTCCAAAACAGGCAACTTCGGACCCAATCGGCTACTCGCGACGGTTGGACATATGGAAATGGTCTCGATTTTACAGACGAGCCTTCAACTTTTTCCAAGTGCCAGGTGGACACAGGAGCCCCGAGGCCCTCCAAAACAGGCAACTTCGGACCCAATCGACTACTCGTGACGGTTGGACATATGGAAATGGTCTCGATTTCAAACCCGAGCCCTCAACTTTTTCCAAGTGCCAGGTGGACACAGGAGCCCCGAGGCCCTCCAAAACAGGCAACTTCGGACCCAATCGGCTACTCGTGACGGTTGGACATATGGAAATGGTCTCGATTTTACAGAGGAGACGTCAACTTTTTCCAAGTGCCAGGTGGACACAGGAGCCCCGAGGCCCTCCAAAACAGGCAACTTCGGACCCAATCGGCTACTCGTGACGGTTGGACATATGGAAATGGTCTCGATTTCAAACCCGAGCACTCAACTTTTTGCAAATGCCAGGTGGACACAGGAGCCCCGAGGCCCTCCAAAACAGGCAAATTCGGACCTCATCTGCTACTCGCGACGGTTGGACATATGGAAATGGTCTCGATTTCAAACCCGAGCCTTCAGCTTTTTCCAAATGCCAGGTGGACACAGGAGCCCCGAGGCCCTCCAAAACAGGCAAAGTCGGACCTCATCTGCTACTCGCGACAGTTGGACATATGGAAATGGTCTCGATTTCAAACCCGAGCCTTCAACTTTTTCCAAGTGCCAGGTGGACACAGGAGCCCCGAGGCCCTCCAAAACAGGCAAATTCGGACCTCATCTGCTACTCGCGACGGTTGGACATATGGAAATGGTCTCGATTTCAAACCCGAGCCTTCAGCTTTTTCCAAATGCCAGGTGGACACAGGAGCCCCGAGGCCCTCCAAAACAGGCAAAGTCGGACCTCATCTGCTACTCGCGACAGTTGGACATATGGAAATGGTCTCGATTTCAAACCCGAGCACTCAACTTTTTCCAAGTGCCAGGTGGACACAGGAGCCCCGAGGCCCTCCAAAACAGGCAACTTCGGACCCAATCGGCTACTCGTGACGGTTGGACATATGGAAATGGTCTCGATTTTTCAGAGGAGACGTCAACTTTTTCCAAGTGCCAGGTAGACACAGGAGCCCCGAGGCCCTCCAAAACAGGCAAATTCGGACCTCATCTGCTACTCGCGACGGTTGGACATATGGAAATGGTCTCGATTTCAAACCCGAGCCTTCAACTTTTTCCAAGTGCCAGGTGGACACAGGAGCCCCGAGGCCCTCCAAAACAGGCAATTTCGGACCCCATCGGCTACCCGTGACGGTTGGACAGATGGAAATGGTCTCGATTTCAAACCCGAGCACTCAACTTTTTGCAAATGCCAGGTGGACACAGGAGCCCCGAGGCCCTCCAAAACAGGCAAATTCGGACCTCATCTGCTACTCGCGACGGTTGGACATATGGAAATGGTCTCGATTTCAAACCCGAGCCCTCAACTTTTTCCAAGTGCCAGGTGGACACAGGAGCCCCGAGGCCCTCCAAAACAGGCAACTTCGGACCCAATCGGCTACTCGTGACGGTTGGACATATGGAACTGGTCTCGATTTTACAGAGGAGACGTCAACTTTTTTAAATTTCCAAGTAGACACAGGAGCCCCGAGGCCCTCCAAAACAGGCAACTTCGGACCCAATCGGCTACTCGTGACGGTTGGACATATGGAAATGGTCTCGATTTTTCAGAGGAGACGTCAACTTTTTCCAAGTGCCAGGTAGACACAGGAGCCCCGAGGCCCTCCAAAACAGGCAAATTCGGACCTCATCTGCTACTCGCGACGGTTGGACATATGGAAATGGTCTCGATTTCAAACCCGAGCCTTCAACTTTTTCCAAGTGCCAGGTGGACACAGGAGCCCCGAGGCCCTCCAAAACAGGCAACTTTGGACCCAATCGGCTACTCGTGACGGTTGGACATATGGAAATGGTCTCGATTTTTCAGAGGAGACGTCAACTTTTTTAAATTTCCAAGTAGACACAGGAGCCCCGAGGCCCTCCAAAACAGGCAAATTCGGACCTCATCTGCTACTCGCGACGGTTGGACATATGGAAATGGTCTCGATTTCAAACCCAAGCCCTCAACTTTTTCCAAGTGCCAGGTGGACAGAGGAGCCCCGAGGCCCTCCAAAACAGGCAACTTCGGACCCAATCGGCTACTCGTGACGGTTGGACATATGGAAATGGTCTCGATTTTACAGAGGAGACGTCAACTTTTTCCAAGTGCCAGGTGGACACAGGAGCCCCGAGGCCCTCCAAAACAGGCAACTTCGGACCCAATCGGCTACTCGCGACGGTTGGACATATGGAAATGGTCTCGATTTTACAGACGAGCCTTCAACTTTTTCCAAGTGCCAGGTGGACACAGGAGCCCCGAGGCCCTCCAAAACAGGCAACTTCGGACCCAATCGACTACTCGTGACGGTTGGACATATGGAAATGGTCTCGATTTTACAGAGGAGCCGGCAACTTTTTGCAAGTGCCAGGTGGACACAGGAGCCCCGAGGCCCTCCAAAACAGGCAAATTCGGAGCTCATCTGCTACTCGCGACGGTTGGACATATGGAAATGGTCTCGATTTCAAACCCGAGCCCTCAACTTTTTCCAAGTGCCAGGTGGACACAGGAGCCCCGAGGCCCTCCAAAACAGGCAACTTCGGACCCAATCGGCTACTCGTGACGGTTGGACATATGGAAATGGTCTCGATTTTACAGAGGAGACGTCAACTTTTTCCAAGTGCCAGGTGGACACAGGAGCCCCGAGGCCCTCCAAAACAGGCAAATTCGGACCTCATCTGCTACTCGCGACGGTTGGACATATGGAAATGGTCTCGATTTCAAACCCGAGCCTTCAGCTTTTTCCAAATGCCAGGTGGACACAGGAGCCCCGAGGCCCTCCAAAACAGGCAAAGTCGGACCTCATCTGCTACTCGCGACAGTTGGACATATGGAAATGGTCTCGATTTCAAACCCGAGCCTTCAACTTTTTCCAAGTGCCAGGTGGACACAGGAGCCCCGAGGCCCTCCAAAACAGGCAACTTCGGACCCAATCGGCTACTCGTGACGGTTGGACATATGGAAATGGTCTCGATTTTTCAGAGGAGACGTCAACTTTTTCCAAGTGCCAGGTAGACACAGGAGCCCCGAGGCCCTCCAAAACAGGCAAATTCGGACCTCATCTGCTACTCGCGACGGTTGGACATATGGAAATGGTCTCGATTTCAAACCCGAGCCTTCAACTTTTTCCAAGTGCCAGGTGGACACAGGAGCCCCGAGGCCCTCCAAAACAGGCAATTTCGGACCCCATCGGCTACCCGTGACGGTTGGACAGATGGAAATGGTCTCGATTTCAAACCCGAGCACTCAACTTTTTGCAAATGCCAGGTGGACACAGGAGCCCCGAGGCCCTCCAAAACAGGCAAATTCGGACCTCATCTGCTACTCGCGACGGTTGGACATATGGAAATGGTCTCGATTTCAAACCCGAGCCCTCAACTTTTTCCAAGTGCCAGGTGGACACAGGAGCCCCGAGGCCCTCCAAAACAGGCAACTTCGGACCCAATCGGCTACTCGTGACGGTTGGACATATGGAACTGGTCTCGATTTTACAGAGGAGACGTCAACTTTTTTAAATTTCCAAGTAGACACAGGAGCCCCGAGGCCCTCCAAAACAGGCAACTTCGGACCCAATCGGCTACTCGTGACGGTTGGACATATGGAAATGGTCTCGATTTTTCAGAGGAGACGTCAACTTTTTGCAAATGCCAGGTGGACACAGGAGCCCCGAGGCCCTCCAAAACAGGCAAATTCGGACCTCATCTGCTACTCGCGACGGTTGGACATATGGAAATGGTCTCGATTTCAAACCCGAACCCTCAACTTTTTCCAAGTGCCAGGTGGACACAGGAGCCCCGAGGCCCTCCAAAACAGGCAACTTCGGACCCAATCGGCTACTCGTGACGGTTGGACATATGGAACTGGTCTCGATTTTACAGAGGAGACGTCAACTTTTTTAAATTTCCAAGTAGACACAGGAGCCCCGAGGCCCTCCAAAACAGGCAACTTCGGACCCAATCGGCTACTCGTGACGGTTGGACATATGGAAATGGTCTCGATTTCAAACCCAAGCCCTCAACTTTTTCCAAGTGCCAGGTGGACAGAGGAGCCCCGAGGCCCTCCAAAACAGGCAACTTCGGACCCAATCGGCTACTCGTGACGGTTGGACATATGGAACTGGTCTCGATTTTACAGAGGAGCCGGCAACTTTTTGCAAGTGCCAGGTGGACACAGGAGCCCCGAGGCCCTCCAAAACAGGCAAATTCGGAGCTCATCTGCTACTCGCGACGGTTGGACATATGGAAATGGTCTCGATTTTACAGACGAGCCTTCAACTTTTTCCAAGTGCCAGGTGGACACAGGAGCCCCGAGGCCCTCCAAAACAGGCAACTTCGGACCCAATCGACTACTCGTGACGGTTGGACATATGGAAATGGTCTCGATTTTACAGAGGAGCCGGCAACTTTTTGCAAGTGCCAGGTGGACACAGGAGCCCCGAGGCCCTCCAAAACAGGCAAATTCGGAGCTCATCTGCTACTCGCGACGGTTGGACATATGGAAATGGTCTCGATTTCAAACCCGAGCCTTCAACTTTTTCCAAGTGCCAGGTGGACACAGGAGCCCCGAGGCCCTCCAAAACAGGCAACTTCGGACCCAATCGGCTACTCGTGACGGTTGGACATATGGAAATGGTCTCGATTTTTCAGAGGAGACGTCAACTTTTTTAAATTTCCAAGTAGACACAGGAGCCCCGAGGCCCTCCAAAACAGGCAAATTCGGACCTCATCTGCTACTCGCGACGGTTGGACATATGGAAATGGTCTCGATTTCAAACCCAAGCCCTCAACTTTTTCCAAGTGCCAGGTGGACACAGGAGCCCCGAGGCCCTCCAAAACAGGCAACTTCGGACCCAATCGACTACTCGTGACGGTTGGACATATGGAAATGGTCTCGATTTTACAGAGGAGCCGGCAACTTTTTGCAAGTGCCAGGTGGACACAGGAGCCCCGAGGCCCTCCAAAACAGGCAAATTCGGAGCTCATCTGCTACTCGCGACGGTTGGACATATGGAAATGGTCTCGATTTTACAGACGAGCCTTCAACTTTTTCCAAGTGCCAGGTGGACACAGGAGCCCCGAGGCCCTCCAAAACAGGCAAATTCGGAGCTCATCTGCTACTCGCGACGGTTGGACATATGGAAATGGTCTCGATTTTACAGAGGAGCCGTCAACTTTTTGCAAGTGCCAGGTGGACACAGGAGCCCCGAGGCCTTCCAAAACAGGCAACTTCGGACCCAATCGGCTACTCGTGACGGTTGGACATATGGAACTGGTCTCGATTTTACAGAGGAGACGTCAACTTTTTTAAATTTCCAAGTAGACACAGGAGCCCCGAGGCCCTCCAAAACAGGCAACTTCGGACCCAATCGGCTACTCGTGACGGTTGGACATATGGAACTGGTCTCGATTTTACAGAGGAGACGTCAACTTTTTTAAATTTCCAAGTAGACACAGGAGCTCCGAGGCCCTCCAAAACAGGCAACTTCGGACCCAATCGGCTACTCGTGACGGTTGGACATATGGAAATGGTCTCGATTTTTCAGAGGAGACGTCAACTTTTTTAAATTTCCAAGTAGACACAGGAGCCCCGAGGCCCTCCAAAACAGGCAATTTCGGACCCCATCGGCTACTCGTGACGGTTAGACAGATGGAAATGGTCTCGATTTCAAACCCGAGCACTCAACTTTTTGCAAATGCCAGGTGGACACAGGAGCCCCGAGGCCCTCCAAAACAGGCAACATCGGACCCAATCGGCTGCTCGTGACGGTTGGACATATGGAAATGGTCTCGATTTTTCAGAGGAGACGTCAACTTTTTTAAATTTCCAAGTAGACACAGGAGCCCCGAGGCCCTCCAAAACAGGCAATTTCGGACCCCATCGGCTACTCGCGACGGTTGGACAGATGGAAATGGTCTCGATTTCAAACCCGAGCACTCAACTTTTTGCAAATGCCAGGTGGACACAGGAGCCCCGAGGCCCTCCAAAACAGGCAAATTCGGAGCTCATCTGCTACTCGTGACGGTTGGACATATGGAAATGGTCTCGATTTTACAGAGGAGCCGTCAACTTTTTGCATGTGCCAGGTGGACACAGGAGCCCCGAGGCCCTCCAAAACAGGCAACTTCGGACCCAATCGACTCCTCGTGACGGTTGGACATATGGAAATGGTCTCGATTTTACAGAGGAGCCGTCAACTTTTTGCAAGTGCCAGGTGGACACAGGAGCCCCGAGGCCCTCCAAAACAGGCAATTTCGGACCCCATCGGCTACTCGTGACGGTTGGACAGATGGAAATGGTCTCGATTTCAAACCCGAGCACTCAACTTTTTGCAAATGCCAGGTGGACACAGGAGCCCCGAGGCCCTCCAATACAGGCAACTTTTTGAGCCAGGGACAGAAATATGGAGAGTGAGAGAGAGAGAAAGCTAGGAAAAGGGTGGGAGGGAAGAAGAGCCCCTTTGACACAGGAGCTCCACAGCCCTCCAAAACAGGCAAATTCGGAGCTCATCTGCTACTCGCGACGGTTGGACATATGGAAATGGTCTCGATTTTAAAGACGAGCCTTCAACTTTTTTAAATTTCCAAGTAGACACAGGAGCCCCGAGGTCCTCCAAAACAGGCAACTTCGGACCCAATCGGCTACTCGTGACGGTTGGACATATGGAACTGGTCTCGATTTTACAGAGGAGACGTCAACTTTTTTAAATTTCCAAGTAGACACAGGAGCCCCGAGGCCCTCCAAAACAGGCAACTTCGGACCCAATCGGCTACTCGTGACGGTTGGACATATGGAAATGGTCTCGATTTCAAACCCAAGCCCTCAACTTTTTCCAAGTGCCAGGTGGACAGAGGAGCCCCGAGGCCCTCCAAAACAGGCAACTTCGGACCCAATCGGCTACTCGTGACGGTTGGACATATGGAACTGGTCTCGATTTTACAGAGGAGCCGGCAACTTTTTGCAAGTGCCAGGTGGACACAGGAGCCCCGAGGCCCTCCAAAACAGGCAAATTCGGAGCTCATCTGCTACTCGCGACGGTTGGACATATGGAAATGGTCTCGATTTTACAGACGAGCCTTCAACTTTTTCCAAGTGCCAGGTGGACACAGGAGCCCCGAGGCCCTCCAAAACAGGCAACTTCGGACCCAATCGACTACTCGTGACGGTTGGACATATGGAAATGGTCTCGATTTTACAGAGGAGCCGGCAACTTTTTGCAAGTGCCAGGTGGACACAGGAGCCCCGAGGCCCTCCAAAACAGGCAAATTCGGAGCTCATCTGCTACTCGCGACGGTTGGACATATGGAAATGGTCTCGATTTCAAACCCGAGCCTTCAACTTTTTCCAAGTGCCAGGTGGACACAGGAGCCCCGAGGCCCTCCAAAACAGGCAACTTCGGACCCAATCGGCTACTCGTGACGGTTGGACATATGGAAATGGTCTCGATTTTTCAGAGGAGACGTCAACTTTTTTAAATTTCCAAGTAGACACAGGAGCCCCGAGGCCCTCCAAAACAGGCAAATTCGGACCTCATCTGCTACTCGCGACGGTTGGACATATGGAAATGGTCTCGATTTCAAACCCAAGCCCTCAACTTTTTCCAAGTGCCAGGTGGACACAGGAGCCCCGAGGCCCTCCAAAACAGGCAACTTCGGACCCAATCGACTACTCGTGACGGTTGGACATATGGAAATGGTCTCGATTTTACAGAGGAGCCGGCAACTTTTTGCAAGTGCCAGGTGGACACAGGAGCCCCGAGGCCCTCCAAAACAGGCAAATTCGGAGCTCATCTGCTACTCGCGACGGTTGGACATATGGAAATGGTCTCGATTTTACAGACGAGCCTTCAACTTTTTCCAAGTGCCAGGTGGACACAGGAGCCCCGAGGCCCTCCAAAACAGGCAAATTCGGAGCTCATCTGCTACTCGCGACGGTTGGACATATGGAAATGGTCTCGATTTTACAGAGGAGCCGTCAACTTTTTGCAAGTGCCAGGTGGACACAGGAGCCCCGAGGCCTTCCAAAACAGGCAACTTCGGACCCAATCGGCTACTCGTGACGGTTGGACATATGGAACTGGTCTCGATTTTACAGAGGAGACGTCAACTTTTTTAAATTTCCAAGTAGACACAGGAGCCCCGAGGCCCTCCAAAACAGGCAACTTCGGACCCAATCGGCTACTCGTGACGGTTGGACATATGGAACTGGTCTCGATTTTACAGAGGAGACGTCAACTTTTTTAAATTTCCAAGTAGACACAGGAGCTCCGAGGCCCTCCAAAACAGGCAACTTCGGACCCAATCGGCTACTCGTGACGGTTGGACATATGGAAATGGTCTCGATTTTTCAGAGGAGACGTCAACTTTTTTAAATTTCCAAGTAGACACAGGAGCCCCGAGGCCCTCCAAAACAGGCAATTTCGGACCCCATCGGCTACTCGTGACGGTTAGACAGATGGAAATGGTCTCGATTTCAAACCCGAGCACTCAACTTTTTGCAAATGCCAGGTGGACACAGGAGCCCCGAGGCCCTCCAAAACAGGCAACATCGGACCCAATCGGCTGCTCGTGACGGTTGGACATATGGAAATGGTCTCGATTTTTCAGAGGAGACGTCAACTTTTTTAAATTTCCAAGTAGACACAGGAGCCCCGAGGCCCTCCAAAACAGGCAATTTCGGACCCCATCGGCTACTCGCGACGGTTGGACAGATGGAAATGGTCTCGATTTCAAACCCGAGCACTCAACTTTTTGCAAATGCCAGGTGGACACAGGAGCCCCGAGGCCCTCCAAAACAGGCAAATTCGGAGCTCATCTGCTACTCGTGACGGTTGGACATATGGAAATGGTCTCGATTTTACAGAGGAGCCGTCAACTTTTTGCATGTGCCAGGTGGACACAGGAGCCCCGAGGCCCTCCAAAACAGGCAACTTCGGACCCAATCGACTCCTCGTGACGGTTGGACATATGGAAATGGTCTCGATTTTACAGAGGAGCCGTCAACTTTTTGCAAGTGCCAGGTGGACACAGGAGCCCCGAGGCCCTCCAAAACAGGCAATTTCGGACCCCATCGGCTACTCGTGACGGTTGGACAGATGGAAATGGTCTCGATTTCAAACCCGAGCACTCAACTTTTTGCAAATGCCAGGTGGACACAGGAGCCCCGAGGCCCTCCAATACAGGCAACTTTTTGAGCCAGGGACAGAAATATGGAGAGTGAGAGAGAGAGAAAGCTAGGAAAAGGGTGGGAGGGAAGAAGAGCCCCTTTGACACAGGAGCTCCACAGCCCTCCAAAACAGGCAAATTCGGAGCTCATCTGCTACTCGCGACGGTTGGACATATGGAAATGGTCTCGATTTTAAAGACGAGCCTTCAACTTTTTTAAATTTCCAAGTAGACACAGGAGCCCCGAGGTCCTCCAAAACAGGCAATTTCGGACCCCATCGGCTACTCGTGACGGTTGGACATATGGAAATGGTCTCGATTTCAAACCCAAGCCCTCAACTTTTTCCAAGTGCCAGGTGGACACAGGAGCCCCGAGGCCCTCCAAAACAGGCAAAATCGGACCTCATCTGCTACTCGTGACGGTTGGACAGATGGAAATGGTCTCGATTTCAAACCCGAGCACTCAACTTTTTGCAAATGCCAGGTGGACACAGGAGCCCCGAGGCCCTCCAAAACAGGCAAATTCGGACCTCATCTGCTACTCGCGACGGTTGGACATATGGAAATGGTCTCGATTTTAAAGAGGAGCCTTCAACTTTTTCCAAGTGCCAAGTGGACACAGGAGCCCCGAGGCCCTGCAAAACAGGCAACGTTTTGAGCCAGAGACAGAAATATGGAGAGTGAGAGAGAGGGAAAGCTAGAAAAGGGTGGGAGGGAAGAAGAGCCCCGTTGACACTGGAGCCACACAGCCCTCCAAAACAGGCAACTTTTTGAGCCAGGGACAGAAATATGGAGAGTGAGAGAGAGAGAGAAAGCTAGGAAAAGGGTGGGAGGGAAGAAGAGCCCCGTTGACACTGGAGCCACACATCCCTCCAAAACAGGCAACTTTTTGAGCCAGAGACAGAAATATGGAGAGTGAGAGAGAGAGAAAGCTAGGAAAAGGGTGGGAGGGAAGAAGAGCCCCGTTGACACAGGAGCTCCACAGCCCTCCAAAACAGGCAATTTCGGAGCTCATCTGCTACTCGCGACGGTTGGACATATAGAAACGGTCTCGATTTTACAGACGAGCCTTCAACTTTTTCCAAGTGCCAGGTGGACACAGGAGCTCCACAGCCCTCCAAAACAGGCAATTTCGGAGCTCATCTGCTACTCGCGACGGTTGGACATATGGAAATGGTCTCGATTTTACAGAGGAGACGTCAACTTTTTTAAATTTCCAAGTAGACACAGGAGCCCCGAGGCCCTCCAAAACAGGCAATTTCGGACCCCATCGGCTACTCGTGACGGTTGGACATATGGAAATGGTCTCGATTTCAAACCCAAGCCCTCAACTTTTTGCAAGTGCCAGGTGGACACAGGAGCCCCGAGGCCCTCCAAAACAGGCAACTTCGGACCCAATCGGCTACTCGTGACGGTTGGACATATGGAACTGGTCTCGATTTTACAGAGGAGACGCCAACTTTTTTAAATTTCCAAGTAGACACAGGAGCCCGAGGCCCTGCAAAACAGGCAACGTTTTGAGCCAGAGACAGAAATATGGAGAGTGACAGAGAGGGAAAGCTAGAAAAAGGGTGGGAGGGAAGAAGAGCCCCGTTGACAGTGGAGCCACACAGCCCTCCAAAACAGGCAACTTTTTGAGCCAGGGACAGAAATATGGAGAGTGAGAGAGAGAGAAAGCTAGGAAAAGGGTGGGAGGGAAGAAGAGCCCCGTTGACACAGGAGCTCCACAGCCCTCCAAAACAGGCAAATCGGACCTCATCTGCTACTCGCGACGGTTGGACATATGGAAATGGTCTCGATTTTACAGAGGAGACGTCAACTTTTTTAAATTTCCAAGTAGACACAGGAGCCCGAGGCCCTGCAAAACAGGCAACGTTTTGAGCCAGAGACAGAAATATGGAGAGTGAAAAAGAGGGAAAGCTAGAAAAAGGGTGGGAGGGAAGAAGAGCCCCGTTGACAGTGGAGCCACACAGCCCTCCAAAACAAGCAACTTTTTGAGCCAGGGACAGAAATATGGAGAGTGAGAGAGAGAGAAAGCTAGGAAAAGGGTGGGAGGGAAGAAGAGCCCCGTTGACACAGGAGCTCCACAGCCCTCCAAAACAGGCAAATCGGACCTCATCTGCTACTCGCGACGGTTGGACATATGGAAACGGTCTCGATTTTACAGACGAGCCTTCAACTTTTTCCAAGTGCCAGGTGGACACAGGAGCCCCGAGGCCCTCCAAAACAGGCAAATTCGGACCTCATCTGCTACTCGCGACGGTTGGACATATGGAAACGGTCTCGATTTTACAGACGAGCCTTCAACTTTTTCCAAGTGCCAGGTGGACACAGGAGCCCCGAGGCCCTCCAAAACAGGCAATTTCGGACCCCATCGGCTACTCGTGACGGTTGGACAGATGGAAAAGGTCTCGATTTCAAACCCGAGCACTCAACTTTTTGCAAATGCCAGGTGGACACAGGAGCCCCGAGGCCCTCCAAAACAGGCAAATTCGGAGCTCATCTGCTACTCGCGACGGTTGGACATATGGAAATGGTCTCGATTTCAAACCCAAGCCCTCAACTTTTTCCAAGTGCCAGGTGGACACAGGAGCCCCGAGGCCCTGCAAAACAGGCAACGTTTTGAGCCAGAGACAGAAATATGGAGAGTGAGAGAGAGGGAAAGCTAGAAAAAGGGTGGGAGGGAAGAAGAGCCCCGTTGACACTGGAGCCACACAGCCCTCCAAAACAGGCAACTTTTTGAGCCAGAGACAGAAATATGGAGATTGAGAGAGAGAGAGAAAGCTAGGAAAAGGGTGGGAGGGAAGAAGAGCCCCGTTGACACAGGATCCCCACAGCCCTCCAAAACAGGCAAATTCGGCCCCATCTGCTCCTCGTTATGGTTAGTCTCGGTTGGACATTTGAACTCGGGTGGGAAACATGAGCCATGGCCCCGTTGGAAATATGAGACAGGTTTGGATAGATAGAATTTCTCTCGGTTGGACATTTGAACTCGGGTGGGAAACATGAGATATTGCCCGTTGGAAATATGAGACACGTTCGGATAGATAGAATTTCTCTCGGTTGGACATTTGAACTGGGTTTGGAAACATGAGATATTGCCCCGTTGGAAATATGAGACACGTTCGGATAGATAGAATTTCTCTCGGTTGGACATTTGAACTCGGGTGGGAAACATGAGATATTGCCCCGTTGGAAATATGAGACACGTTCGGATAGATAGAATTTCTCTCGGTTGGACATTTGAACTCGGGTGGGAAACATGAGATATTGCCCAGTTGGAAATATGAGACATGGTTGGATAGATAGAATTGGTCTCAGTTGGACATTTGAACTGGGTTTGGAAACATTAGCCATGGCCCCGTTGGAAACACGAGCCACGGTTGGATAGATAGAATTGGTCTCAGTTGGACATGTGAACTCGGTTTGGAAACATTAGCCATGGCCTGATTGATAGGATTGGGCTCTGTTGGACATTTGAACTCGGTTTGGAAACATGAGTAGACCCAGAGGCAGAAATAGGGAGAGTGAGAGAGAGAGAAAGCTAGAAAAAGGGTGGGAGGGAAGAATAGCCCTAAATTGAGCCAGAGGCAGAAATAGGGAGAGAGAGAGAGAGAGAGAGAGAGAGAGAGAAAGCTAGGAAAAGGGTGGGAGGGAAGAATAGCCCTAAACAGTGACATTGGACACGAGCCATGTTTGGATAGAAAGGATTGGTCTCTGTTGGATATTTGAACTCGGTTCGGAAACATTAACCATGGCCCCGTTGGAAACACGAGCCACGGTTGGATAGATAGAATTGGTCTCAGTTGGACATTTGAACTGGGTTTGGAAACATTAACCATGGCCCCGTTGGAAACACGAGCCACGGTTGGATAGATAGAATTGGTCTCAGTTGGACAATTGCACTGGGTTTGGAAACATTAGCCATGGCCGGATTGATAGGATTGGGCTCTGTTGGACATTTGAACTCGGTTTGGAAACATGAGTAGAGCCAGAGGCAGAAATAGGGAGAGTGAGAGAGAGAGAAAGCTAGAAAAAGGGTGGGAGGGAAGAATAGCCCTAAATTGAGCCAGAGGCAGAAATAGGGAGAGTGAGAGAGAGAGAAAGCTAGGAAAAGGGTGGGAGGGAAGAATAGCCCTAAACAGTGACATTGGACACATGAGCCATGTTTGGATAGATAGGATTGGTCTATGTTGGATATTTGAACTCTGTTTGGAAGCATGAGACATGGCCCCGTTGGAAACATGAGCCATGTTTGGATAGATAGGATTGGTCTCTGTTTGATATTTGAACTTGGTTTGGAAACATGAGTCATGCTTAGATAGCTCAGCTACAGCTGGGGAATCCAGTCATGCTCATATAAAAGAGTCTTTGTGGTGTGTATCAGTCATGGTCCAATAACCAACCAGTGTTGAGTTACTGTGGTTGAGGGTAATTTTTATCCAGCCAATGGTAGGTGATGTCACTACAAACTGCCATGTAAAAGCCCTTACGCAAGGCATATCCACTTCACAACTCTGGAGACTTTGAGAGAGGTCTAACAGGCTCCCATTCTACCCAATTGACTACAGTGGGCCACCAGTTGTTTAAAGGCTGGTTCATATGAAACTCAAGAACTGTCTATAAGAAGAGATAGACATCGATAGATACTGAACATACCGACCATGGCCGGTGTAACCACACAATATATTGTGGCAGACCACCCTCCTTGGTATTACAAATCGGATTACAAAGATGTGTTCACTTGTAAAAGTACACAAGGACTGTTTGATAAAGTGGTCGACCTGATGATGTGTAAGCAACAGGCACTTTCGGAGAGGGAGAAAAGGTACAAACCAAAAACAATCTATAAGATTATCAGGGATATGGTAATCAAGGACTCTAACACTATACAACAACAACCGTCGCACTTGCTATTGCTTGCGCTGATGGACCTAGTGGACATTGAAAGTGGTACAGGCGTTGACTCAATGTCAGGTCTAGACAAGGCTGGTCTCAAGCACGTGCTACTGGCATACGGTAACTACACAAACTTCTATATACCGACTAAAGAACTGATAAGTCCCAAGGGTAAGAAGGTGATTCCAGTGGTCACACAGTACTCTGACAAACACAACTTTGTCTACTGCGACAGGAACAGGTCCATGATTGGAACCTACACCGTTGGCATCCCGACAAATGGGAAAGGCAATGGCAAGTCATACTTCGTCCAAGAGGTACTGTTTGTCCCGGGACTCGGGAGCCTGGAGTTGCTGAAAACTGTCACTGGTAGCATGTTCGATTTTTGGGACTTGACCCTGGAGGTGCCCACTCACTCCACAGCACTCACCCCTTCCTTTCAACAGATTCAGCCTGTCCAGTTGTTACTCACGGAGGACAACACAACGTCCACCCAGGTTCTAGTCTCTCACATGGAAGAGATAGCCCCCATGTGCTGCGTAGTAGGCACTGCTTCGGCTGAGATGCTGAAGAAAAAGAGGGAGACAAGGGTTGATTGTTTCACGGAAAATGAAGTGATATGTGACCTAAAGCACTTCCATTATGAGAACCATGACACTCGTACTGTCTACTTCAGAAGGAGCAGCAAGTTCCTGGATGGCAAGCGGGTGAACCTGGTACCTGTTGTCGTACTGAGAAAGGGCCAGGATCTGGCTCCTGAATTGTACGTGTCTACTACTGTGAGGTTTTGCAGGGCCGTGAAGCAATCATGCGCCAAGGGCAATGGTGAGCTGGTGAGCTGTTGGAATGACACGCTAAAGGAGCTTGGGAGAGACACGTTTATCACCGGGCCTGAAATGTATCAGGAGATACACAATCCCGCATTGGCAGCGTTCATCAAGCGTGTGAATCCAACCAGCTGGTGCAATTACATACCAAAGCACGTGGAGAGTATGATCAGTGACCCTATCATGGTGGAAGTGGTAGAACTGGCCATTATATATATATGGAATGTAAGATCCCCAACGCGTTTGCCGTGGCAGAGCTACTATATTGCCCGCTTCAGAAGGTGAAAGATTACGTACGGTTCTGGGACATGTACTCCTCTGACAAGATCATTCACACGGCCGTAAAAAAGAAGCGTGCCAGTATGGTGGAGCAGCAGATGAGGAAGGACTGGTTAGAGTTGGCTCAAATTACCTCCAGATACATGCGACAGAGATATGGTAACGATGGGAATCTCGAAATGGCTTCAGCTTGTGAAGAGTTGTTCAACCCCCACACACCCAACAACGTAGCCAAAACCCAGAGGACCTGGCAATCCCTGATCAAACATGATACAAGCAAGATCAAGGACAAGGACTTGGTACAGATGTATGCCACCGCCAAAGTGCTATTTGTAAAACTCCGCACTTATCACAACAAATTAAAGAAATACCAGAAGGTAGGAGAGGGAGAGAGGTGTGATCCAGAGAGCGGATCATCCTCACCACACTCTACGCAAGTGCAAGACCCTGATGTGTCCTCTAAGAGTCCGGCTCATGTCGACGAGCACAGCGAAGACGAAACTGGACATGGTGACAGTGAGAAGACTGACACTTGTTACTCTATAGTCACACCTGAAACAATTCCCATTTTGACGTGGATCAAGAACCTTCCCACTCTACTGCTGAGTGAACCTTGGTTGAAAGAGGAAAGTCTCAGGAGAGATGCTGTTTGTACTCTCCTCGGATTGGATAACACCCTTTTAGACAAAAGAAACGGGGAAATCCTCGCCAATTGGGTCAGCAACAACCGAACCGTTGTAAATACACTTCAGAGCCACGGCTTGCAGGACAGACTCAGCAAAGCCCTGATTGATAGCTTAGAGGCTATGTCCATAAACAACTGGAGACGCAAGATATCACTATCCTTCCAGGGTACCTGGTGTCAACCGGGGGATGATTCAGCGCAACCAGTGGCCAAACTGTCCAGAGAGATTAAGCCTGGAGCTGAGAGAAAGCGAAATGATTCGGATAGCACACACATTATTGGCAAATCTACTAAGAAAGAAAGGCCTTTTCACAAGACCAAAGTGGTAAATCGGGTTCGCTCCGCTTATCAGTCAAATAAGTCATTGGGTATAAAGTCATCCTGGTGGAAGGGTTTCCTAAAATACCAACAATCAACAGAGAACAGAAGGCAACCCAAGTACAGTGGCGACGATGACCACCCTTGGCTGAGCCAGGCCGAGGAAGTCCCCAGTGAAGAGAGGAAGAGTGTAATGTGGATGAAAGTGACATCCCCGGTGACGAGTTGGAGGATACAATGGGCTACGACAACAGCGAGGCCCTTGACGAATACGATTACAGTGACCCATTCATAAATGACCAATCTACTGGTGAAGAACAAAGCAGTGAAGACGAAGAGGAGGATGATGCATTCTGTGCTCAGGTGAAAAAGAGGGCAAAAGTGGCTAAGTCTAAAACCAAGAATGTTAAGCGGGGACATAGGCATAACAGCTGGTCACAGTCAGAGTCCGAACAAGAGTCCGAACAGGATGCCCATACCTCTAAGCCTAGCTGTGGTGGGTTGAGAGAGGAAAGGAACATCTATAAGCGCGCACTGCTATCCGACTCGGACGATTCTATAAAGCAAGATTACAAGCGTGTCAAACTCACAAAAACCAACCGCTGGCATCACAAGAGAGAATCTAAAAGGAGCAGGAGGGACAAGGGGTGTAAAGAGACGGATCTCAAGTTTGTAGGAAGGAAAGACAAAGCCTGTGCTAAAAAGAGACTGGACAAGTCTAACACAAGGTGTGAAACTGTAAAGACCACTAAGCAGATACAAACCCACAATCGAGATTCACACCAATACAAAAAGAAACTGTCCGATCCTGAGGAAGATGAGGACGTCTACCAAGGGGAGGGACCCACTCGGCAGAGAATAAAAAGGGTGCCTTGTTCCAAGTCAAAAGGCACTCGCTCTCCAGTTATCTATACCGACTCAGAGCAGGAGGACATATGCACGCCTAAGAAGATACAAAAAAGCCCACTTGTCAATAGGCCCCGGGAGAACCTTGACAACCCAGGAGCCGCCGTTTCCAAACATCAGCAACTGGCCAACCTCCCAGGTGTTACAGGTTCACATCGGAGGTCGGATGTGTCACAAGTCAAAAGACACAGATTACATGTAGAGGCTGGGAAGGCAGCCAGGGTTTCTGATCAAGCTGCTGGCTAGCGGACACCACTCACACGAGTGGTTCGGATCAGAGGAATGTGGAGAGGATCACCATACCAATCCTGCTGAGGCCTACATCCGCTGCCAAGTCAGAGTGCCAGTCAGAAGAGAACACGGGGTCTCAGTCAGAGGACGATTCCGATTGGACTTTAATATCAACTGGACAAAAAATCTGCAAGGGCAAGGTGTAGCATATCTGAAAACGGACTCTGGTGAAACTGAATATTTTGTTATCTATGTGATAACAGTTATGTCTTCCATATATAAAGAAGCAGCCTGTACGTGGGCCGAAAAGTGCTTACGTTATACGATATTTAGAGGGGCTGGCTAACAGTGTCTCTGTCTCGCAGGTTAGATGAACCGTGTATGTCTTCAGCAGCGCTGTCAGCTACGTATTCAACCTTGCGGTATAAAGAGGAGGGAACCCAAGGTTGTTGTCAATACCCTGGATAGGTATCTTTTGAAGAAATGAAACCAATGTGTTTACTTTGATATGGAAATATGTTAACCTGTGTGACTGCCCTATAACCGAAAGGTTATACCCATCCTTGTATGACATAATAAAACTTGAGTTAAACACGGTACATGTTATCAGGATCTATTTGTGTTTGTCTTTGCATCTGTCTTCACCTGAATGTAATCATAGCCCTTCTATAATATAACACTGGACGCTTACAATGGTACTTTCATCACACCTTTATTAGTTGATCCAAGGAAATACAAGGTACACACTGATAG
>NW_022264334.1:0-30741 GCF_002021735.2 Oncorhynchus kisutch
CAACATTGAAATACAGAAATAAGCACTTTTCCATAAACAAGCTCTAAATCATGTTTTGAAGCACTCTGGATGTGCCAATTTTGCTGTGCTCGTCTATTTGAGATGAATGAACATATGTGGACAGTTTTCAGCAAGTTGCAACATTGAAATGCAGAAATAAGCACTTTCCATAAACAAGCTCTAAATCAGTTTGATGCACTCTGGATGTCCAATTGTGCTGTGCTGTCTATTTGAGATGAAATGAACATTGTGGACAGTTTTCAGCAAGTGCAACATGGAAATACAGAAATAAGCACTTTTCCATAAACAAGCTCTAAATCATGTTTGATGCAACTCTGGGATGTCCAAATTTTGTGCTGTGCTGTCTATTTGAGATGAAAATGAACATGTGGGACAGTTTTTCAGCAAGTTGCAACATGGAAATGCAGACATAAGCATTTTCCATAAAACAAGCTCTAAATCATGTTTGAGGCACTCGGATGTCCAATTTTTGCTGTGCTGTCTATTTGAGATGAAATGAACATTGTGGACAGTTTTCAGCAAGTTGCAACATGAAATACAGAAATAAGCACTTTTCCATAAACAAGCTCTAAATCATGTTTAATGCACTCTGGATGTCCAATTTTGCTGTGCTGTCTATTGTGAGATGAAATGAACATTGTGGACAGTTTTCAGCAAGTTGCAACATGGAAATACAGAAATAAGCACTTTTCCATAAACAAGCTCTAAATCATGTTTAATGCACTCTGGATGTCCAATTTGTGCTGTGCTGTCTATTTGAGATGAAATGAACATTGTGGACAGTTTTCAGCAAGTTGCAACATGGAAATACAGAAATAAGCACTTTCCATAAACAAGCTCTAAATCATGTTTGATGCACTCTGGATGTCCAATTTGTGCTGTGCTGTCTATTTGAGATGAAATGAACATTGTGGACAGTTTTCAGCAAGTTGCAACATGGAATGCAGAAATAAGCACTTTTCCATAAACAAGCTCTAAATCATGTTTGAAGCACTCTGGATGAAACATATTTTTGTTATGTCTATTCGAGATGAAATGAAAACACTGTGGACTGTTTTCAGCAAGTTGCAACATTGAAATACAGAAATAAGCACTTTTCCATAAACAAGCTCTAAATCATGTTTGAAGCACTCTGGATGAAAACATGTTTTTGTTATGTTTATTCGAGATGAATGAAAACACTGTAGCAATGCATAAATAAGCACTTTTCCATAAACAAGCTCTAAATCATGTTTAATGCACTCTGGATGTCCAATTGTGCTGTGCTGTCTATTTGAGATGAAATGAACATTGTGGACAGTTTTCAGCAAGTTGCAACATGGAAATACAGAAATAAGCACTTTTCCATAAACAAGCTCTAAATCATGTTTAATGCACTCTGGATGTCCAATTTGTGCTGTGCTGTCTATTTGAGATGAACTGAACATTGTGGACAGTTTTCAGCAAGTTGCAACATGGAAATACAGAAATAAGCACTTTTCCATAAACAAGCTCTAAATCATGTTTAATGCACTCTGGATGTCCAATTTGTGCTGTGCTGTCTATTTGAGATGAAATGAACATTGTGGACAGTTTTCAGCAAGTTGCAACATGGAAATACAGAAATAAGCACTTTTCCATAAACAAGCTCTAAATCATGTTTAATGCACTCTGGATGTCCAATTTGTGCTGTGCTGTCTATTTGAGATGAACTGAACATTGTGGACAGTTTTCAGCAAGTTGCAACATGGAAATACAGAAATAAGCACTTTTCCATAAACAAGCTCTAAATCATGTTTAATGCACTCTGGATGTCCAATTTGTGCTGTGCTGTCTATTTGAGATGAAATGAACATTGTGGACAGTTTTCAGCAAGTTGCAACATTGAAATGCAGAAATAAGCACTTTTCCATAAACAAGCTCTAAATCATGTTTGAAGCACTCTGGATGACCATATTTTTGTTATGTTTATTCGAGATGTTAATGAAAACACTGTAGACAGTTTTCAGCAAGTTGCAACATTGAATGCAGAAATAAGCACTTTTCCATAAACAAGCTCTAAATCATGTTTGAAGCACTCTGGATGAAAACATGTTTTGTTATGTTTATTCGAGATGTTAATGAAAACACTGTAGAATGCATAAAATAAGCACTTTTCCATAAACAAGCTCTAAATCATGTTTAATGCACTCTGGATGTCCAATTTGTGCTGTGCTGTCTATTTGAGATGAACTGAACATTGTGGACAGTTTTCAGCAAGTTGCAACATGGAAATACAGAAATAAGCACTTTTCCATAAACAAGCTCTAAATCATGTTTAATGCACTCTGGATGTCCAATCTGTGCTGTGCTGTCTATTTGAGATGAATGAACATTGTGGACAGTTTTCAGCAAGTTGCAACATGGAAATACAGAAATAAGCACTTTTCCATAAACAAGCTCTAAATCATGTTTAATGCACTCTGGATGTCCAATTTGTGCTGTGCTGTCTATTTGAGATGAAATGAACATTGTGGACAGTTTTCAGCAAGTTGCAACATGGAAATACAGAAATAAGCACTTTTCCATAAACAAGCTCTAAATCATGTTTAATGCACTCTGGATGTCCAATTTTTGCTGTGCTGTCTATTTGAGATGAAATGAACATTGTGGACAGTTTTCAGCAAGTTGCAACATGGAAATACAGAAATAAGCACTTTTCCATAAACAAGCTCTAAATCATGTTTAATGCACTCTGGATGTCCAATTTGTGCTGTGCTGTCTATTTGAGATGAAATGAACATTGTGGACAGTTTTCAGCAAGTTGCAACATGGAAATACAGAAATAAGCACTTTTCCATAAACAAGCTCTAAATCATGTTTAATGCACTCTGGATGTCCAATTTGTGCTGTGCTGTCTATTTGAGATGAAATGAACATTGTGGACAGTTTTCAGCAAGTTGCAACATGGAAATACAGAAATAAGCACTTTTCCATAAACAAGCTCTAAATCATGTTTAATGCACTCTGGATGTCCAATTTGTGCTGTGCTGTCTATTTGAGATGAAATGAACATTGTGGACAGTTTTCAGCAAGTTGCAACATGGAAATACAGAAATAAGCACTTTTCCATAAACAAGCTCTAAATCATGTTTAATGCACTCTGGATGTCCAATTTGTGCTGTGCTGTCTATTTGAGATGAAATGAACATTGTGGACAGTTTTCAGCAAGTTGCAACATGGAAATACAGAAATAAGCACTTTTCCATAAACAAGCTCTAAATCATGTTTAATGCACTCTGGATGTCCAATTTGTGCTGTGCTGTCTATTTGAGATGAAATGAACATTGTGGACAGTTTTCAGCAAGTTGCAACATGGAAATACAGAAATAAGCACTTTTCCATAAACAAGCTCTAAATCATGTTTAATGCACTCTGGATGTCCAATTTGTGCTGTGCTGTCTATTTGAGATGAAATGAACATTGTGGACAGTTTTCAGCAAGTTGCAACATGGAAATACAGAAATAAGCACTTTTCCATAAACAAGCTCTAAATCATGTTTAATGCACTCTGGATGTCCAATTTGTGCTGTGCTGTCTATTTGAGATGAAATGAACATTGTGGACAGTTTTCAGCAAGTTGCAACATTGAAATGCAGAAATAAGCACTTTTCCATAAACAAGCTCTAAATCATGTTTGATGCACTCTGGATGTCCAATTTGTGCTGTGCTGTCTATTTGAGATGAAATGAACATTGTGGACAGTTTTCAGCAAGTTGCAACATTGAAATGCAGAAATAAGCACTTTTCCATAAACAAGCTCTAAATCATGTTTGAAGCACTCTGGATGAAAACAATTTTTGTTATGTTATTCGAGATGTTAATGAAAACATTGTGGACAGTTTTCAGCAAGTTGCAACATTGAAATGCAGAAATAAGCACTTTTCCATAAACAAGCTCTAAATCATGTTTAATGCACTCTGGATGTCCAATTTGTGCTGTGCTGTCTATTTGAGATGAAATGAACATTGTGGACAGTTTTCAGCAAGTTGCAACATGGAAATGCAGAAATAAGCACTTTTCCATAAACAAGCTCTAAATCATGTTTAATGCACTCTGGATGTCCAATTTGTGCTGTCCTGTCTATTTGAGATGAAATGAACATTGTGGACAGTTTTCAGCAAGTTGCAACATGGAAATACAGAAATAAGCACTTTTCCATAAACAAGCTCTAAATCATGTTTAATGCACTCTGGATGTCCAATTTGTGCTGTGCTGTCTATTTGAGATGAAATGAACATTGTGGACAGTTTTCAGCAAGTTGCAACATGGAAATACAGAAATAAGCACTTTTCCATAAACAAGCTCTAAATCATGTTTAATGCACTCTGGATGTCCAATTTGTGCTGTGCTGTCTATTTGAGATGAAATGAACATTGTGGACAGTTTTCAGCAAGTTGCAACATTCAAATGCAGAAATAAGCACTTTTCCATAAACAAGCTCTAAATCATGTTTGAAGCACTCTGGATGTCCAATTTTTTGTTATGTTTATTCGAGATGAAATGAAAACATTGTGGACAGTTTTCAGCAAGTTGCAACATTGAAATGCAGAAATAAGCACTTTTCCATAAACAAGCTCTAAATCATGTTTGAAGCACTCTGGATGAAAACATGTTTTTGTTATGTTTATTCGAGATGTTAATGAAAACACTGTAGAATGCATAAAATAAGCACTTTTCCATAAACAAGCTCTAAATCATGTTTAATGCACTCTGGATGTCCAATTTGTGCTGTGCTGTCTATTTGAGATGAAATGAACATTGTGGACAGTTTTCAGCAAGTTGCAACATGGAAATACAGAAATAAGCACTTTTCCATAAACAAGCTCTAAATCATGTTTAATGCACTCTGGATGTCCAATTTGTGCTGTGCTGTCTATTTGAGATGAAATGAACATTGTGGACAGTTTTCAGCAAGTTGCAACATGGAAATACAGAAATAAGCACTTTTCCATAAACAAGCTCTAAATCATGTTTAATGCACTCTGGATGTCCAATTTGTGCTGTGCTGTCTATTTGAGATGAAATGAACATTGTGGACAGTTTTCAGCAAGTTGCAACATTGAAATACAGAAATAAGCACTTTTCCATAAACAAGCTCTAAATCATGTTTGATGCACTCTGGATGTCCAATTTGTGCTGTGCTGTCTATTAGAGATGAAATGAACATTGTGGACAGTTTTCAGCAAGTTGCAACATTGAAATGCAGAAATAAGCACTTTTCCATAAACAAGCTCTAAATCATGTTTGAAGCACTCTGGATGTCCAATTTTTGTTATGTGTTATTCGAGATGTTAATGAACATTGTGGACAGTTTTCAGCAAGTTGCAACATTGAAATACAGAAATAAGCACTTTTCCATAAACAAGCTCTAAATCATGTTTAATGCACTCTGGATGTCCAATTTGTGCTGTGCTGTCTATTTGAGATGAAATGAACATTGTGGACAGTTTTCAGCAAGTTGCAACATGGAAATACAGAAATAAGCACTTTTCCATAAACAAGCTCTAAATCATGTTTAATGCACTCTGGATGTCCAATTTGTGCTGTGCTGTCTATTTGAGATGAAATGAACATTGTGGACAGTTTTCAGCAAGTTGCAACATGGAAATGCAGAAATAAGCACTTTTCCATAAACAAGCTCTAAATCATGTTTAATGCACTCTGGATGTCCAATTTGTGCTGTGCTGTCTATTTGAGATGAAATGAACATTGTGGACAGTTTTCAGCAAGTTGCAACATGGAAATACAGAAATAAGCACTTTTCCATAAACAAGCTCTAAATCATGTTTAATGCACTCTGGATGTCCAATTTGTGCTGTGCTGTCTATTTGAGATGAAATGAACATTGTGGACAGTTTTCAGCAAGTTGCAACATGGAAATGCAGAAATAAGCACTTTTCCATAAACAAGCTCTAAATCATGTTTAATGCACTCTGGATGTCCAATTTGTGCTGTGCTGTCTATTTGAGATGAAATGAACATTGTGGACAGTTTTCAGCAAGTTGCAACATGGAAATACAGAAATAAGCACTTTTCCATAAACAAGCTCTAAATCATGTTTAATGCACTCTGGATGTCCAATTTGTGCTGTGCTGTCTATTTGAGATGAAATGAACATTGTGGACAGTTTTCAGCAAGTTGCAACATGGAAATACAGAAATAAGCACTTTTCCATAAACAAGCTCTAAATCATGTTTAATGCACTCTGGATGTCCAATTTGTGCTGTGCTGTCTATTTGAGATGAAATGAACATTGTGGACAGTTTTCAGCAAGTTGCAACATTGAAATGCAGAAATAAGCACTTTTCCATAAACAAGCTCTAAATCATGTTTGATGCACTCTGGATGTCCAATTTGTGCTGTGCTGTCTATTTGAGATGAAATGAACATTGTGGACAGTTTTCAGCAAGTTGCAACATTGAAATGCAGAAATAAGCACTTTTCCATAAACAAGCTCTAAATCATGTTTGAAGCACTCTGGATGAAAAAATTTTTTGTTATGTTTATTCGAGATGTTAATGAAAACACTGTGGACAGTTTTCAGCAAGTTGCAACATTGAAATGCAGAAATAAGCACTTTTCCATAAACAAGCTCTAAATCATGTTTAATGCACTCTGGATGTCCAATTTGTGCTGTGCTGTCTATTTGAGATGAAATGAACATTGTGGACAGTTTTCAGCAAGTTGCAACATGGAAATACAGAAATAAGCACTTTTCCATAAACAAGCTCTAAATCATGTTTAATGCACTCTGGATGTCCAATTTGTGCTGTGCTGTCTATTTGAGATGAAATGAACATTGTGGACAGTTTTCAGCAAGTTGCAACATGGAAATGCAGAAATAAGCACTTTTCCATAAACAAGCTCTAAATCATGTTTAATGCACTCTGGATGTCCAATTTGTGCTGTGCTGTCTATTTGAGATGAAATGAACATTGTGGACAGTTTTCAGCAAGTTGCAACATGGAAATACAGAAATAAGCACTTTTCCATAAACAAGCTCTAAATCATGTTTAATGCACTCTGGATGTCCAATTTGTGCTGTGCTGTCTATTTGAGATGAAATGAACATTGTGGACAGTTTTCAGCAAGTTGCAACATGGAAATGCAGAAATAAGCACTTTTCCATAAACAAGCTCTAAATCATGTTTAATGCACTCTGGATGTCCAATTTGTGCTGTGCTGTCTATTTGAGATGAAATGAACATTGTGGACAGTTTTCAGCAAGTTGCAACATGGAAATACAGAAATAAGCACTTTTCCATAAACAAGCTCTAAATCATGTTTAATGCACTCTGGATGTCCAATTTGTGCTGTGCTGTCTATTTGAGATGAAATGAACATTGTGGACAGTTTTCAGCAAGTTGCAACATGGAAATACAGAAATAAGCACTTTTCCATAAACAAGCTCTAAATCATGTTTAATGCACTCTGGATGTCCAATTTGTGCTGTGCTGTCTATTTGAGATGAAATGAACATTGTGGACAGTTTTCAGCAAGTTGCAACATTGAAATGCAGAAATAAGCACTTTTCCATAAACAAGCTCTAAATCATGTTTGATGCACTCTGGATGTCCAATTTGTGCTGTGCTGTCTATTTGAGATGAAATGAACATTGTGGACAGTTTTCAGCAAGTTGCAACATTGAAATGCAGAAATAAGCACTTTTCCATAAACAAGCTCTAAATCATGTTTGAAGCACTCTGGATGAAAACAATTTTTGTTATGTTTATTCGAGATGTTAATGAAACACTGTGGACAGTTTTCAGCAAGTTGCAACATTGAAATGCAGAAATAAGCACTTTTCCATAAACAAGCTCTAAATCATGTTTAATGCACTCTGGATGTCCAATTTGTGCTGTGCTGTCTATTTGAGATGAAATGAACATTGTGGACAGTTTTCAGCAAGTTGCAACATGGAAATACAGAAATAAGCACTTTTCCATAAACAAGCTCTAAATCATGTTTAATGCACTCTGGATGTCCAATTTGTGCTGTGCTGTCTATTTGAGATGAAATGAACATTGTGGACAGTTTTCAGCAAGTTGCAACATGGAAATGCAGAAATAAGCACTTTTCCATAAACAAGCTCTAAATCATGTTTAATGCACTCTGGATGTCCAATTTGTGCTGTGCTGTCTATTTGAGATGAAATGAACATTGTGGACAGTTTTCAGCAAGTTGCAACATGGAAATACAGAAATAAGCACTTTTCCATAAACAAGCTCTAAATCATGTTTAATGCACTCTGGATGTCCAATTTGTGCTGTGCTGTCTATTTGAGATGAAATGAACATTGTGGACAGTTTTCAGCAAGTTGCAACATGGAAATGCAGAAATAAGCACTTTTCCATAAACAAGCTCTAAATCATGTTTAATGCACTCTGGATGTCCAATTTGTGCTGTGCTGTCTATTTGAGATGAAATGAACATTGTGGACAGTTTTCAGCAAGTTGCAACATGGAAATACAGAAATAAGCACTTTTCCATAAACAAGCTCTAAATCATGTTTAATGCACTCTGGATGTCCAATTTGTGCTGTGCTGTCTATTTGAGATGAAATGAACATTGTGGACAGTTTTCAGCAAGTTGCAACATGGAAATACAGAAATAAGCACTTTTCCATAAACAAGCTCTAAATCATGTTTAATGCACTCTGGATGTCCAATTTGTGCTGTGCTGTCTATTTGAGATGAAATGAACATTGTGGACAGTTTTCAGCAAGTTGCAACATTGAAATGCAGAAATAAGCACTTTTCCATAAACAAGCTCTAAATCATGTTTGAAGCACTCTGGATGAAAACATATTTTTGTTATGTTTATTCGAGATGTTAATGAAACACTGTGGACTGTTTTCAGCAAGTTGCAACATTGAAATGCAGAAATAAGCACTTTTCCATAAACAAGCTCTAAATCATGTTTGAAGCACTCTGGATGAAAACATGTTTTGTTATGTTTATTCGAGATGTTAATGAAAACACTGTAGAATGCATAAAATAAGCACTTTTCCATAAACAAGCTCTAAATCATGTTTAATGCACTCTGGATGTCCAATTTGTGCTGTCCTGTCTATTTGAGATGAAATGAACATTGTGGACAGTTTTCAGCAAGTTGCAACATGGAAATACAGAAATAAGCACTTTTCCATAAACAAGCTCTAAATCATGTTTAATGCACTCTGGATGTCCAATTTGTGCTGTGCTGTCTATTTGAGATGAAATGAACATTGTGGACAGTTTTCAGCAAGTTGCAACATGGAAATACAGAAATAAGCACTTTTCCATAAACAAGCTCTAAATCATGTTTAATGCACTCTGGATGTCCAATTTGTGCTGTGCTGTCTATTTGAGATGAAATGAACATTGTGGACAGTTTTCAGCAAGTTGCAACATGGAAATACAGAAATAAGCACTTTTCCATAAACAAGCTCTAAATCATGTTTAATGCACTCTGGATGTCCAATTTGTGCTGTGCTGTCTATTTGAGATGAATGAACATTGTGGACAGTTTTCAGCAAGTTGCAACATGGAAATACAGAAATAAGCACTTTTCCATAAACAAGCTCTAAATCATGTTTAATGCACTCTGGATGTCCAATTTGTGCTGTGCTGTCTATTTGAGATGAAATGAACATTGTGGACAGTTTTCAGCAAGTTGCAACATTGAAATGCAGAAATAAGCACTTTTCCATAAACAAGCTCTAAATCATGTTTGAAGCACTCTGGATGAAACAATTTTTGTTATGTTTATTCGAGATGTTAATGAAAACACTGTGGACAGTTTTCAGCAAGTTGCAACATTGAAATGCAGAAATAAGCACTTTTCCATAAACAAGCTCTAAATCATGTTTAATGCACTCTGGATGTCCAATTTGTGCTGTGCTGTCTATTTGAGATGAAATGAACATTGTGGACAGTTTTCAGCAAGTTGCAACATGGAAATACAGAAATAAGCACTTTTCCATAAACAAGCTCTAAATCATGTTTAATGCACTCTGGATGTCCAATTTGTGCTGTGCTGTCTATTTGAGATGAAATGAACATTGTGGACAGTTTTCAGCAAGTTGCAACATGGAAATGCAGAAATAAGCACTTTTCCATAAACAAGCTCTAAATCATGTTTAATGCACTCTGGATGTCCAATTTGTGCTGTGCTGTCTATTTGAGATGAAATGAACATTGTGGACAGTTTTCAGCAAGTTGCAACATGGAAATACAGAAATAAGCACTTTTCCATAAACAAGCTCTAAATCATGTTTAATGCACTCTGGATGTCCAATTTGTGCTGTGCTGTCTATTTGAGATGAAATGAACATTGTGGACAGTTTTCAGCAAGTTGCAACATGGAAATACAGAAATAAGCACTTTTCCATAAACAAGCTCTAAATCATGTTTAATGCACTCTGGATGTCCAATTTGTGCTGTGCTGTCTATTTGAGATGAAATGAACATTGTGGACAGTTTTCAGCAAGTTGCAACATTGAAATGCAGAAATAAGCACTTTTCCATAAACAAGCTCTAAATCATGTTTGAAGCACTCTGGATGAAAACATATTTTTGTTATGTTTATTCGAGATGTTAATGAAAACACTGTGGACTGTTTTCAGCAAGTTGCAACATTGAAATGCAGAAATAAGCACTTTTCCATAAACAAGCTCTAAATCATGTTTGAAGCACTCTGGATGAAAACATGTTTTTGTTATGTTTATTCGAGATGTTAATGAAAACACTGTAGAATGCATAAAATAAGCACTTTTCCATAAACAAGCTCTAAATCATGTTTAATGCACTCTGGATGTCCAATTTGTGCTGTGCTGTCTATTTGAGATGAACTGAACATTGTGGACAGTTTTCAGCAAGTTGCAACATGGAAATACAGAAATAAGCACTTTTCCATAAACAAGCTCTAAATCATGTTTAATGCACTCTGGATGTCCAATTTGTGCTGTGCTGTCTATTTGAGATGAAATGAACATTGTGGACAGTTTTCAGCAAGTTGCAACATGGAAATACAGAAATAAGCACTTTTCCATAAACAAGCTCTAAATCATGTTTAATGCACTCTGGATGTCCAATTTGTGCTGTGCTGTCTATTTGAGATGAAATGAACATTGTGGACAGTTTTCAGCAAGTTGCAACATGGAAATACAGAAATAAGCACTTTTCCATAAACAAGCTCTAAATCATGTTTAATGCACTCTGGATGTCCAATTTGTGCTGTGCTGTCTATTTGAGATGAAATGAACATTGTGGACAGTTTTCAGCAAGTTGCAACATGGAAATACAGAAATAAGCACTTTTCCATAAACAAGCTCTAAATCATGTTTAATGCACTCTGGATGTCCAATTTGTGCTGTGCTGTCTATTTGAGATGAAATGAACATTGTGGACAGTTTTCAGCAAGTTGCAACATTGAAATGCAGAAATAAGCACTTTTCCATAAACAAGCTCTAAATCATGTTTGAAGCACTCTGGATAAAAAAATGTTTTTGTTATGTTTATTCGAGATGTTATGAAAACACTATAGACTGTTTTCAGCAAGTTACAACATTGAAATGCAGAAATAAGCACTTTTCCATAAACAAGCTCTAAATCATGTTTGATGCACTCTGGATGTCCAATCTGTGCTGTGCTGTCTATTTGAGATGAACTGAACATTGTGGACAGTTTTCAGCAAGTTGCAACATGGAAATACAGAAATAAGCACTTTTCCATAAACAGGCTCTAAATCATGTTTAATGCACTCTGGATGTCCAATTTGTGCTGTGCTGTCTATTTGAGATGAAATGAACATTGTGGACAGTTTTCAGCAAGTTGCAACATGGAAATGCAGAAATAAGCACTTTTCCATAAACAAGCTCTAAATCATGTTTGAAGCACTCTGGATGAAACATATTTTTGTTATGTTTATTCGAGATGTTAATGAAAACACTGTGGACAGTTTTCAGCAAGTTGCAACATTGAAATGCAGAAATAAGCACTTTTCCATAAACAAGCTCTAAATCATGTTTGAAGCACTCTGGATGAAAACATGTTTTTGTTATGTTTATTCGAGATGTTAATGAAAACACTGTAGAATGCATAAAATAAGCACTTTTCCATAAACAAGCTCTAAATCATGTTTAATGCACTCTGGATGTCCAATTTGTGCTGTGCTGTCTATTTGAGATGAACTGAACATTGTGGACAGTTTTCAGCAAGTTGCAACATGGAAATACAGAAATAAGCACTTTTCCATAAACAAGCTCTAAATCATGTTTAATGCACTCTGGATGTCCAATTTGTGCTGTGCTGTCTATTTGAGATGAACTGAACATTGTGGACAGTTTTCAGCAAGTTGCAACATGGAAATACAGAAATAAGCACTTTTCCATAAACAAGCTCTAAATCATGTTTAATGCACTCTGGATGTCCAATTTGTGCTGTGCTGTCTATTTGAGATGAAATGAACATTGTGGACAGTTTTCAGCAAGTTGCAACATTGAAATGCAGAAATAAGCACTTTTCCATAAACAAGCTCTAAATCATGTTTGAAGCACTCTGGATGAAAACATATTTTGTTATGTTTATTCGAGATGTTAATGAAAACACTGTGGACAGTTTTCAGCAAGTTGCAACATTGAAATGCAGAAATAAGCACTTTTCCATAAACAAGCTCTAAATCATGTTTAATGCACTCTGGATGTCCAATTTGTGCTGTGCTGTCTATTTGAGATGAAATGAACATTGTGGACAGTTTTCAGCAAGTTGCAACATGGAAATACAGAAATAAGCACTTTTCCATAAACAAGCTCTAAATCATGTTTAATGCACTCTGGATGTCCAATTTGTGCTGTGCTGTCTATTTGAGATGAAATGAACATTGTGGACAGTTTTCAGCAAGTTGCAACATGGAAATGCAGAAATAAGCACTTTTCCATAAACAAGCTCTAAATCATGTTTAATGCACTCTGGATGTCCAATTTGTGCTGTGCTGTCTATTTGAGATGAAATGAACATTGTGGACAGTTTTCAGCAAGTTGCAACATGGAAATACAGAAATAAGCACTTTTCCATAAACAAGCTCTAAATCATGTTTAATGCACTCTGGATGTCCAATCTGTGCTGTGCTGTCTATTTGAGATGAACTGAACATTGTGGACAGTTTTCAGCAAGTTGCAACATGGAAATACAGAAATAAGCACTTTTCCATAAACAAGCTCTAAATCATGTTTAATGCACTCTGGATGTCCAATTTGTGCTGTGCTGTCTATTTGAGATGAAATGAACATTGTGGACAGTTTTCAGCAAGTTGCAACATTCAAATGCAGAAATAAGCACTTTTCCATAAACAAGCTCTAAATCATGTTTGAAGCACTCTGGATGAAAACATATTTTTGTTATGTTTATTCGAGATGTTAATGAAAACACTGTAGACTGTGTTCAGCAAGTTGCAACATTGAAATGCAGAAATAAGCACTTTTCCATAAACAAGCTCTAAATCATGTTTGAAGCAATCTGGATGAAAACATGTTTTTGTTATGTTTATTCGAGATGTTATGCACTGTAGAATGCATAAAATAAGCACTTTTCAATAAACAAGCTCTAAATCATGTTTAATGCACTCTGGATGTCCAATTTGTGCTGTCCTGTCTATTTGAGATGAACTGAACATTGTGGACAGTTTTCAGCAAGTTGCAACATGGAAATACAGAAATAAGCACTTTTCCATAAACAAGCTCTAAATCATGTTTAATGCACTCTGGATGTCCAATCTGTGCTGTGCTGTCTATTTGAGATGAACTGAACATTGTGGACAGTTTTCAGCAAGTTGCAACATGGAAATACAGAAATAAGCACTTTTCCATAAACAAGCTCTAAATCATGTTTAATGCACTCTGGATGTCCAATTTGTGCTGTGCTGTCTATTTGAGATGAAATGAACATTGTGGACAGTTTTCAGCAAGTTGCAACATGGAAATACAGAAATAAGCACTTTTCCATAAACAAGCTCTAAATCATGTTTAATGCACTCTGGATGTCCAATTTGTGCTGTGCTGTCTATTTGAGATGAACTGAACATTGTGGACAGTTTTCAGCAAGTTGCAACATGGAAATACAGAAATAAGCACTTTTCCATAAACAAGCTCTAAATAAATCATGTTTAATGCACTCTGGATGTCCAATTTGTGCTGTGCTGTCTATTTGAGATGAACTGAACATTGTGGACAGTTTTCAGCAAGTTGCAACATGGAAATACAGAAATAAGCACTTTTCCATAAACAAGCTCTAAATCATGTTTAATGCACTCTGGATGTCCAATTTGTGCTGTGCTGTCTATTTGAGATGAAATGAACATTGTGGACAGTTTTCAGCAAGTTGCAACATTCAAATGCAGAAATAAGCACTTTTCCATAAACAAGCTCTAAATCATGTTTGAAGCACTCTGGATGAAACATATTTTTGTTGTGTTTATTCGAGATGTTAATGAAACACTGTAGACTGTGTTCAGCAAGTTGCAACATTGACATGCAGAAATAAGCACTTTTCCATAAACAAGCTCTAAATCATGTTTGAAGCACTCTGGATGAAAACATGTTTTTGTTATGTTTATTCGAGATGTTAATGAAAACACTGTAGAATGCATAAAATAAGCACTTTTCCATAAACAAGCTCTAAATCATGTTTAATGCACTCTGGATGTCCAATTTGTGCTGTCCTGTCTATTTGAGATGAACTGAACATTGTGGACAGTTTTCAGCAAGTTGCAACATGGAAATACAGAAATAAGCACTTTTCCATAAACAAGCTCTAAATCATGTTTAATGCACTCTGGATGTCCAATTTGTGCTGTGCTGTCTATTTGAGATGAACTGAACATTGTGGACAGTTTTCAGCAAGTTGCAACATGGAAATACAGAAATAAGCACTTTTCCATAAACAAGCTCTAAATCATGTTTAATGCACTCTGGATGTCCAATTTGTGCTGTGCTGTCTATTTGAGATGAAATGAACATTGTGGACAGTTTTCAGCAAGTTGCAACATGGAAATACAGAAATAAGCACTTTTCCATAAACAAGCTCTAAATCATGTTTAATGCACTCTGGATGTCCAATTTGTGCTGTGCTGTCTATTTGAGATGAAATGAACATTGTGGACAGTTTTCAGCAAGTTGCAACATTGAAATGCAGAAATAAGCACTTTTCCATAAACAAGCTCTAAATCATGTTTGAAGCACTCTGGATGAAAACATGTTTTGTTATGTTTATTCGAGATGTTAATGAAAACACTGTAGAATGCATAAAAATAAGCACTTTTCCATAAACAAGCTCTAAATCATGTTTAATGCACTCTGGATGTCCAATTTGTGCTGTGCTGTCTATTTGAGATGAAATGAACATTGTGGACAGTTTTCAGCAAGTTGCAACATGGAAATACAGAAATAAGCACTTTTCCATAAACAAGCTCTAAATCATGTTTAATGCACTCTGGATGTCCAATTTGTGCTGTGCTGTCTATTTGAGATGAAATGAACATTGTGGACAGTTTTCAGCAAGTTGCAACATGGAAATACAGAAATAAGCACTTTTCCATAAACAAGCTCTAAATCATGTTTAATGCACTCTGGATGTCCAATTTGTGCTGTGCTGTCTATTTGAGATGAAATGAACATTGTGGACAGTTTTCAGCAAGTTGCAACATGGAAATGCAGAAATAAGCACTTTTCCATAAACAAGCTCTAAATCATGTTTAATGCACTCTGGATGTCCAATTTGTGCTGTGCTGTCTATTTGAGATGAAATGAACATTGTGGACAGTTTTCAGCAAGTTGCAACATGGAAATACAGAAATAAGCACTTTTCCATAAACAAGCTCTAAATCATGTTTAATGCACTCTGGATGTCCAATCTGTGCTGTGCTGTCTATTTGAGATGAACTGAACATTGTGGACAGTTTTCAGCAAGTTGCAACATGGAAATACAGAAATAAGCACTTTTCCATAAACAAGCTCTAAATCATGTTTAATGCACTCTGGATGTCCAATTTGTGCTGTGCTGTCTATTTGAGATGAAATGAACATTGTGGACAGTTTTCAGCAAGTTGCAACATTCAAATGCAGAAATAAGCACTTTTCCATAAACAAGCTCTAAATCATGTTTGAAGCACTCTGGATGAAAACATATTTTTGTTATGTTTATTCGAGATGTTATGAAACACTGTGGACTGTTTTCAGCAAGTTGCAACATTGACATGCAGAAATAAGCACTTTTCCATAAACAAGCTCTAAATCATGTTTGAAGCACTCTGGATGAAAACATGTTTTTGTTATGTTTATTCGAGATGTTAATGAAAACACTGTAGAATGCATAAAATAAGCACTTTTCCATAAACAAGCTCTAAATCATGTTTAATGCACTCTGGATGTCCAATTTGTGCTGTGCTGTCTATTTGAGATGAACTGAACATTGTGGACAGTTTTCAGCAAGTTGCAACATGGAAATACAGAAATAAGCACTTTTCCATAAACAAGCTCTAAATCATGTTTAATGCACTCTGGATGTCCAATCTGTGCTGTGCTGTCTATTTGAGATGAACTGAACATTGTGGACAGTTTTCAGCAAGTTGCAACATGGAAATACAGAAATAAGCACTTTTCCATAAACAAGCTCTAAATCATGTTTAATGCACTCTGGATGTCCAATTTGTGCTGTGCTGTCTATTTGAGATGAAATGAACATTGTGGACAGTTTTCAGCAAGTTGCAACATGGAAATGCAGAAATAAGCACTTTTCCATAAACAAGCTCTAAATCATGTTTAATGCACTCTGGATGTCCAATTTGTGCTGTGCTGTCTATTTGAGATGAAATGAACATTGTGGACAGTTTTCAGCAAGTTGCAACATGGAAATACAGAAATAAGCACTTTTCCATAAACAAGCTCTAAATCATGTTTAATGCACTCTGGATGTCCAATCTGTGCTGTGCTGTCTATTTGAGATGAACTGAACATTGTGGACAGTTTTCAGCAAGTTGCAACATGGAAATACAGAAATAAGCACTTTTCCATAAACAAGCTCTAAATCATGTTTAATGCACTCTGGATGTCCAATTTGTGCTGTGCTGTCTATTTGAGATGAAATGAACATTGTGGACAGTTTTCAGCAAGTTGCAACATTCAAATGCAGAAATAAGCACTTTTCCATAAACAAGCTCTAAATCATGTTTGAAGCACTCTGGATGAAAACATATTTTTGTTATGTTTATTCGAGATGTTAATGAAAACACTGTAGACTGTGTTCAGCAAGTTGCAACATTGACATGCAGAAATAAGCACTTTTCCATAAACAAGCTCTAAATCATGTTTGAAGCACTCTGGATGAAAACATGTTTTTGTTATGTTTATTCGAGATGTTAATGAAACACTGTAGAATGCATAAAATAAGCACTTTTCCATAAACAAGCTCTAAATCATGTTTAATGCACTCTGGATGTCCAATTTGTGCTGTCCTGTCTATTTGAGATGAACTGAACATTGTGGACAGTTTTCAGCAAGTTGCAACATGGAAATACAGAAATAAGCACTTTTCCATAAACAAGCTCTAAATCATGTTTAATGCACTCTAGATGTCCAATCTGTGCTGTGCTGTCTATTTGAGATGAACTGAACATTGTGGACAGTTTTCAGCAAGTTGCAACATGGAAATACAGAAATAAGCACTTTTCCATAAACAAGCTCTAAATCATGTTTAATGCACTCTGGATGTCCAATTTGTGCTGTGCTGTCTATTTGAGATGAAATGAACATTGTGGACAGTTTTCAGCAAGTTGCAACATGGAAATACAGAAATAAGCACTTTTCCATAAACAAGCTCTAAATCATGTTTAATGCACTCTGGATGTCCAATTTGTGCTGTGCTGTCTATTTGAGATGAAATGAACATTGTGGACAGTTTTCAGCAAGTTGCAACATGGAAATACAGAAATAAGCACTTTTCCATAAACAAGCTCTAAATCATGTTTAATGCACTCTGGATGTCCAATTTGTGCTGTGCTGTCTATTTGAGATGAACTGAACATTGTGGACAGTTTTCAGCAAGTTGCAACATGGAAATACAGAAATAAGCACTTTTCCATAAACAGCTCTAAATCATGTTTAATGCACTCTGGATGTCCAATTTGTGCTGTGCTGTCTATTTGAGATGAAATGAACATTGTGGACAGTTTTCAGCAAGTTGCAACATTCAAATGCAGAAATAAGCACTTTTCCATAAACAAGCTCTAAATCATGTTTGAAGCACTCTGGATGAAAACATATTTTTGTTATGTTTATTCGAGATGTTAATGAAAACACTGTAGACTGTTTTCAGCAAGTTGCAACATTGACATGCAGAAATAAGCACTTTTCCATAAACAAGCTCTAAATCATGTTTGAAGCACTCTGGATGAAAACATGTTTTTGTTATGTTTATTCGAGATGTTAATGAAAACACTGTAGAATGCATAAAATAAGCACTTTTCAATAAACAAGCTCTAAATCATGTTTAATGCACTCTGGATGTCCAATTTGTGCTGTCCTGTCTATTTGAGATGAACTGAACATTGTGGACAGTTTTTAGCAAGTTGCAACATGGAAATACAGAAATAAGCACTTTTCCATAAACAAGCTCTAAATCATGTTTAATGCACTCTGGATGTCCAATTTGTGCTGTGCTGTCTATTTGAGATGAACTGAACATTGTGGACAGTTTTCAGCAAGTTGCAACATGGAAATACAGAAATAAGCACTTTTCAATAAACAGGCTCTAAATCATGTTTAATGCACTCTGGATGTCCAATTTGTGCTGTGCTGTCTATTTGAGATGAAATGAACATTGTGGACAGTTTTCAGCAAGTTGCAACATTCAAATGCAGAAATAAGCACTTTTCCATAAACAAGCTCTAAATCATGTTTGAAGCACTCTGGATGTCCAATTTGTGCTGTGCTGTCTATTTGAGATGAAATGAACATTGTGGACAGTTTTCAGCAAGTTGCAACATTCAAATGCAGAAATAAGCACTTTTCCATAAACAAGCTCTAAATCATGTTTAATGCACTCTAGGATGTCCAATCTGTGCTGTGCTGTCTATTTGAGATGAACTGAACATTGTGGACAGTTTTCAGCAAGTTGCAACATGGAAATACAGAAATAAGCACTTTTCCATAAACAGGCTCTAAATCATGTTTAATGCACTCTGGATGTCCAATTTGTGCTGTGCTGTCTATTTGAGATGAAATGAACATTGTGGACAGTTTTCAGCAAGTTGCAACATGGAAATGCAGAAATAAGCACTTTTCCATAAACAAGCTCTAAATCATGTTTAATGCACTCTGGATGTCCAATTTGTGCTGTGCTGTCTATTTGAGATGAAATGAACATTGTGGACAGTTTTCAGCAAGTTGCAACATGGAAATACAGAAATAAGCACTTTTCCATAAACAAGCTCTAAATCATGTTTAATGCACTCTGGATGTCCAATTTGTGCTGTGCTGTCTATTTGAGATGAAATGAACATTGTGGACAGTTTTCAGCAAGTTGCAACATGGAAATGCAGAAATAAGCACTTTTCCATAAACAAGCTCTAAATCATGTTTAATGCACTCTGGATGTCCAATTTGTGCTGTGCTGTCTATTTGAGATGAAATGAACATTGTGGACAGTTTTCAGCAAGTTGCAACATGGAAATACAGAAATAAGCACTTTTCCATAAACAAGCTCTAAATCATGTTTAATGCACTCTGGATGTCCAATCTGTGCTGTGCTGTCTATTTGAGATGAACTGAACATTGTGGACAGTTTTCAGCAAGTTGCAACATGGAAATACAGAAATAAGCACTTTTCCATAAACAAGCTCTAAATCATGTTTAATGCACTCTGGATGTCCAATTTGTGCTGTGCTGTCTATTTGAGATGAAATGAACATTGTGGACAGTTTTCAGCAAGTTGCAACATTCAAATGCAGAAATAAGCACTTTTCCATAAACAAGCTCTAAATCATGTTTGAAGCACTCTGGATGAAAACATATTTTTGTTATGTTTATTCGAGATGTTAATGAAAACACTGTAGACTGTGTTCAGCAAGTTGCAACATTGACATGCAGAAATAAGCACTTTTCCATAAACAAGCTCTAAATCATGTTTGAAGCACTCTGGATGAAAACATGTTTTTGTTATGTTTATTCGAGATGTTAATGAAAACACTGTAGAATGCATAAAATAAGCACTTTTCCATAAACAAGCTCTAAATCATGTTTAATGCACTCTGGATGTCCAATTTGTGCTGTCCTGTCTATTTGAGATGAACTGAACATTGTGGACAGTTTTTAGCAAGTTGCAACATGGAAATACAGAAATAAGCACTTTTCCATAAACAAGCTCTAAATCATGTTTAATGCACTCTGGATGTCCAATCTGTGCTGTGCTGTCTATTTGAGATGAACTGAACATTGTGGACAGTTTTCAGCAAGTTGCAACATGGAAATACAGAAATAAGCACTTTTCCATAAACAAGCTCTATAAATCATGTTTAATGCACTCTGGATGTCCAATTTGTGCTGTGCTGTCTATTTGAGATGAAATGAACATTGTGGACAGTTTTCAGCAAGTTGCAACATGGAAATACAGAAATAAGCACTTTTCCATAAACAAGCTCTAAATCATGTTTAATGCACTCTGGATGTCCAATCTGTGCTGTGCTGTCTATTTGAGATGAACTGAACATTGTGGACAGTTTTCAGCAAGTTGCAACATGGAAATACAGAAATAAGCACTTTTCCATAAACAGCTCTAAATCATGTTTAATGCACTCTGGATGTCCAATTTGTGCTGTGCTGTCTATTTGAGATGAAATGAACATTGTGGACAGTTTTCAGCAAGTTGCAACATTCAAATGCAGAAATAAGCACTTTTCCATAAACAAGCTCTAAATCATGTTTGAAGCACTCTGGATGAAAACATATTTTTGTTATGTTTATTCGAGATGTTAATGAAAACACTGTAGACTGTGTTCAGCAAGTTGCAACATTGACATGCAGAAATAAGCACTTTTCCATAAACAAGCTCTAAATCATGTTTGAAGCACTCTGGATGAAAACATGTTTTTGTTATGTTTATTCGAGATGTTAATGAAAACACTGTAGAATGCATAAAATAAGCACTTTTCAATAAACAAGCTCTAAATCATGTTTAATGCACTCTGGATGTCCAATTTGTGCTGTCCTGTCTATTTGAGATGAACTGAACATTGTGGACAGTTTTTAGCAAGTTGCAACATGGAAATACAGAAATAAGCACTTTTCCATAAACAAGCTCTAAATCATGTTTAATGCACTCTGGATGTCCAATTTGTGCTGTCCTGTCTATTTGAGATGAACTGAACATTGTGGACAGTTTTCAGCAAGTTGCAACATGGAAATACAGAAATAAGCACTTTTCCATAAACAAGCTCTAAATCATGTTTAATGCACTCTAGATGTCCAATTTGTGCTGTGCTGTCTATTTGAGATGAAATGAACATTGTGGACAGTTTTCAGCAAGTTGCAACATGGAAATACAGAAATAAGCACTTTTCCATAAACAAGCTCTAAATCATGTTTAATGCACTCTGGATGTCCAATTTGTGCTGTGCTGTCTATTTGAGATGAACTGAACATTGTGGACAGTTTTCAGCAAGTTGCAACATGGAAATACAGAAATAAGCACTTTTCCATAAACAGCTCTAAATCATGTTTAATGCACTCTGGATGTCCAATTTGTGCTGTGCTGTCTATTTGAGATGAAATGAACATTGTGGACAGTTTTCAGCAAGTTGCAACATTCAAATGCAGAAATAAGCACTTTTCCATAAACAAGCTCTAAATCATGTTTGAAGCACTCTGGATGAAAACCATATTTTGTGTTATGTTTATTCGAGATGTTAATGAAAACACTGTGGACTGTTTTCAGCAAGTTGCAACATTGAAATGCAGAAATAAGCACTTTTCCATAAACAAGCTCTAAATCATGTTTGAAGCACTCTGGATGAAACATGTTTTGTTATGTTTATTCGAGATGTTAATGAAACACTGTAGAATGCATAAAATAAGCACTTTTCCATAAACAAGCTCTAAATCATGTTTAATGCACTCTGGATGTCCAATTTGTGCTGTCCTGTCTATTTGAGATGAACTGAACATTGTGGACAGTTTTCAGCAAGTTGCAACATGGAAATACAGAAATAAGCACTTTTCCATAAACAAGCTCTAAATCATGTTTAATGCACTCTGGATGTCCAATCTGTGCTGTGCTGTCTATTTGAGATGAACTGAACATTGTGGACAGTTTTCAGCAAGTTGCAACATGGAAATACAGAAATAAGCACTTTTCCATAAACAAGCTCTAAATCATGTTTAATGCACTCTGGATGTCCAATTTGTGCTGTGCTGTCTATTTGAGATGAAATGAACATTGTGGACAGTTTTCAGCAAGTTGCAACATGGAAATACAGAAATAAGCACTTTTCCATAAACAAGCTCTAAATCATGTTTAATGCACTCTGGATGTCCAATTTGTGCTGTGCTGTCTATTTGAGATGAAATGAACATTGTGGACAGTTTTCAGCAAGTTGCAACATGGAAATACAGAAATAAGCACTTTTCCATAAACAAGCTCTAAATCATGTTTAATGCACTCTGGATGTCCAATTTGTGCTGTGCTGTCTATTTGAGATGAAATGAACATTGTGGACAGTTTTCAGCAAGTTGCAACATGAAATACAGAAATAAGCACTTTTCCATAAACAAGCTCTAAATCATGTTTAATGCACTCTGGATGTCCAATTTGTGCTGTGCTGTCTATTTGAGATGAACTGAACATTGTGGACAGTTTTCAGCAAGTTGCAACATGGAAATACAGAAATAAGCACTTTTCCATAAACAAGCTCTAAATCATGTTTAATGCACTCTGGATGTCCAATTTGTGCTGTGCTGTCTATTTGAGATGAATGAACATTGTGGACAGTTTTCAGCAAGTTGCAACATGGAAATACAGAAATAAGCACTTTTCCATAAACAAGCTCTAAATCATGTTTATGCACTCTGGATGTCCAATTTTGTGCTGTGCTGTCTATTTGATGAAATGAACATTGTGGACAGTTTTCAGCAAGTTGCAACATGGAAATACAGAAATAAGCACTTTTCCATAAACAAGCTCTAAATCATGTTTAATGCACTCTGGATGTCCAATTTGTGCTGTGCTGTCTATTTGAGATGAAATGAACATTGTGGACAGTTTTCAGCAAGTTGCAACATGGAAATACAGAAATAAGCACTTTTCCATAAACAAGCTCTAAATCATGTTTAATGCACTCTGGATGTCCAATTGTTGCTGTGCTGTCTATTTGAGATGAAATGAACATTGTGGACAGTTTTCAGCAAGTTGCAACATGGAAATACAGAAATAAGCACTTTTCCATAAACAAGCTCTAAATCATGTTTAATGCACTCTGGATGTCCAATTTGTGCTGTGCTGTCTATTTGAGATGAAATGAACATTGTGGACAGTTTTCAGCAAGTTGCAACATTCAAATGCAGAAATAAGCACTTTTCCATAAACAAGCTCTAAATCATGTTTGAAGCACTCTGGATGTCCAATTTGTGCTGTGCTGTCTATTTGAGATGAAATGAACATTGTGGACAGTTTTCAGCAAGTTGCAACATTCAAATGCAGAAATAAGCACTTTTCCATAAACAAGCTCTAAATCATGTTTGAAGCACTCTGGATGAAAACATATTTTTTGTTATGTTTATTCGAGATGTTAATGAAAACACTGTAGACTGTGTTCAGCAAGTTGCAACATTGACATGCAGAAATAAGCACTTTTCCATAAACAGGCTCTAAATCATGTTTAATGCACTCTGGATGTCCAATTTGTGCTGTGCTGTCTATTTGAGATGAAATGAACATTGTGGACAGTTTTCAGCAAGTTGCAACATTGAAATGCAGAAATAAGCACTTTTCCATAAACAAGCTCTAAATCATGTTTAATGCACTCTGGATGTCCAATTTGTGCTGTCCTGTCTATTTGAGATGAAATGAACATTGTGGACAGTTTTCAGCAAGTTGCAACATGGAAATACAGAAATAAGCACTTTTCCATAAACAAGCTCTAAATCATGTTTAATGCACTCTGGATGTCCAATTTGTGCTGTGCTGTCTATTTGAGATGAACTGAACATTGTGGACAGTTTTCAGCAAGTTGCAACATGGAAATACAGAAATAAGCACTTTTCCATAAACAAGCTCTAAATCATGTTTAATGCACTCTGGATGTCCAATTTGTGCTGTGCTGTCTATTTGAGATGAAATGAACATTGTGGACAGTTTTCAGCAAGTTGCAACATTGAAATGCAGAAATAAGCACTTTTCCATAAACAAGCTCTAAATCATGTTTGAAGCACTCTGGATGAAAAATATTTTGTTATGTTATTCGAGATGTTAATGAAAACCTGTAGACTGTTTTCAGCAAGTTGCAACATTGACATGCAGAAATAAGCACTTTTCCATAAACAAGCTCTAAATCATGTTTGAAGCACTCTGGATGAAAACATGTTTTGTTATGTTTATTCGAGATGTTAATGAAAACACTGTAGAATGCATAAAATAAGCACTTTTCATAAACAAGCTCTAAATCATGTTTAATGCACTCTGGATGTCCAATTTGTGCTGTGCTGTCTATTTGAGATGAACTGAACATTGTGGACAGTTTTCAGCAAGTTGCAACATGGAAATACAGAAATAAGCACTTTTCCATAAACAAGCTCTAAATCATGTTTAATGCACTCTGGATGTCCAATTTGTGCTGTGCTGTCTATTTGAGATGAACTGAACATTGTGGACAGTTTTCAGCAAGTTGCAACATGGAATACAGAAATAAGCACTTTTCCATAAACAAGCTCTAAATCATGTTTAATGCACTCTGGATGTCCAATTTGTGCTGTGCTGTCTATTTGAGATGAAATGAACATTGTGGACAGTTTTCAGCAAGTTGCAACATGAAATGCAGAAATAAGCACTTTTCCATAAACAAGCTCTAAATCATGTTTGAAGCACTCTGGATGTCCAATTTGTGCTGTGCTGTCTATTTGAGATGAAATGAACATTGTGGACAGTTTCAGCAAGTTGCAACATTGAAATGCAGAAATAAGCACTTTTCCATAAACAAGCTCTAAATCATGTTTGATGCACTCTGGATGTCCAATTTTTGTTGTGTCTATTCGAGATGTAATGAAAACATTGTGGACAGTTTTCAGCAAGTTGCAACATTGAAATGCAGAAATAAGCACTTTTCCATAAACAAGCTCTAAATCATGTTTAATGCACTCTGGATGTCCAATTTGTGCTGTGCTGTCTATTTGAGATGAACTGAACATTGTGGACAGTTTTCAGCAAGTTGCAACATGGAAATACAGAAATAAGCACTTTTCCATAAACAAGCTCTAAATCATGTTTGAATGCACTCTGGATGTCCAATTTGTGCTGTGCTGTCTATTTGAGATGAAATGAACATTGTGGACAGTTTTCAGCAAGTTGCAACATGGAAATGCAGAAATAAGCACTTTTCCATAAACAAGCTCTAAATCATGTTTAATGCACTCTGGATGTCCAATTTGTGCTGTGCTGTCTATTTGAGATGAAATGAACATTGTGGACAGTTTTCAGCAAGTTGCAACATGAAATACAGAAATAAGCACTTTTCCATAAACAAGCTCTAAATCATGTTTAATGCACTCTGGATGTCCAATTTGTGCTGTGCTGTCTATTTGAGATGAAATGAACATTGTGGACAGTTTTCAGCAAGTTGCAACATGGAAATACAGAAATAAGCACTTTTCCATAAACAAGCTCTAAATCATGTTTAATGCACTCTGGATGTCCAATTTGTGCTGTGCTGTCTATTTGAGATGAATGAACATTGTGGACAGTTTTCAGCAAGTTGCAACATGGAAATACAGAAATAAGCACTTTTCCATAAACAAGCTCTAAATCATGTTTAATGCACTCTGGATGTCCAATTTGTGCTGTGCTGTCTATTTGAGATGAAATGAACATTGTGGACAGTTTTCAGCAAGTTGCAACATGGAAATACAGAAATAAGCACTTTTCCATAAACAAGCTCTAAATCATGTTTAATGCACTCTGGATGTCCAATTTGCTGTGCTGTCTATTTGAGATGAAATGAACATTGTGGACAGTTTTCAGCAAGTTGCAACATGAAATGCAGAAATAAGCACTTTTCCATAAACAAGCTCTAAATCATGTTTAATGCACTCTGGATGTCCAATTTTTGCTGTGCTGTCTATTTGAGATGAAATGAACATTGTGGACAGTTTTCAGCAAGTTGCAACATTGAAATGCAGAATAAGCACTTTTCCATAAACAAGCTCTAAATCATGTTTGATGCACTCTGGATGTCCAAGTTTTGCTGTGCTGTGTCTAGTTTGAGATTAAAAATGAAAACCCGTGGATAGTTTCAGCTAGTTGCAACCATTGGAAATTGCAGAAATAAGCACTTTTCCATAAACAAGCTCTAAATCATGTTTGAAGCACTCTGGATAAAAAAAATGTTTTTGTTATTGTTTATTCGAGATGTTATGAAACACTGTAGACTGTTTTCAGCAAGTTACAACATTGAAATGCAGAAATAAGCACTTTTCCATAAACAAGCTCTAAATCATGTTTGATGCACTCTGGATGTCCAATTTTGCCTGTGCTGTGTCTAGTTGAGATGAAATGAACACCGTGGATAGTTTTTCAGCTAGTTGCAACATTGAAAATGCAGAAATAAGCACTTTTCCATAAACAAGCTCTAAATCATGTTTGATGCACTCTGGATGTTCCAATTTTTGCTGTGCTGTGTCTAGTTGAGATGAATGAAACACCTGTGACTAGTTTTCAGCAAGTTGCAACATTGAAATCAGAAATAAAGCACTTTTCCATAAACAAGCTCTAAATCATGTTTGAAGCACTCTGGATAAAAATGTTTTGTTATGTTTATTCGAGATGTTATGAAACACTGTAGACTGTTTTCAGCAAGTTCAACATTGAAATGCAGAAATAAGCACTTTCCATAAACAAGCTCTAAATCATGTTTGATGCACTCTGGATGTTCAATTTTTTGCTGTGCTGTGTCTAGTTGAGATAAATGAAACACCGTGGATAGTTTTCAGCTAGTTGCACATTGAAATGGCAGAAATAAGCACTTTCCATAAACAAGCTCTACAATCATGTTGATGCACTCTGGATGTCCAATTTTTGCTGTGCTGTGTCTAGTTGAGATGTAAATGAACACCGTGGATAGTTTCAGCAGTTGCAACATTGAAATGCAGAAATAAGCACTTTTTCCATAAACAAGCTCTAAATCATGTTTGATGCACTCTGGATGTCAATTTTGCTGTGCTGTGTCTAGTTGAGATGAAATGAACACTGTGGACAGTTTTCAGCAAGTTACCAACATTGAAATGCAGAAATAAGCACTTTTCCATAAACAAGCTTTAAATCATGTTGAAGCACTCTGGATAAAAAAATGTTTTGTTTATGTTATATTCGAGATGGTTATGAAACACTGTAAGACTGTTTTCAAGCAAGTTACAACATTGAAATGCAGAATAAGCACTTTTCCATAAACAAGCTCTAAATCATGTTTGATGCACTCTGGATGTCGCAATTTTTGCTGTGCTGTGTCAGTTGAGATGAAATGAACACCGTGGATAGTTTTTCAGCAAGTTGCAACATTGAAATGCAGAAATAAGCACTTTCCATAAACAAGCTCTAAATCATGTTTTGATGCACTCTGGATGTCAATTTTTGCTGTGCTGGTGTCTAGTTGAGATGTAATGAACAGCCGTGGATAGTTTTCAGCAAGTTGCAACATTGAAATGCAGAATAAGCACTTTTCGCATAAACAAGCTCTAAATCATAGTTTTGATGGCACTCTGGATAAAAAATGTTTTGTTATGTTTATTCGAGATGTTATGAAAACACTGTAGACTGTTTTCAGCAAGTTGCACATTGAAATGCAGAAATAAGCACTTTTCCATAAACAAGCTCTAAATCATGTTTGATGCACTCTGGATGTTCAATTTTTGCTGTGCTGTGTCTAGTTGAGATGAATGAACACCGTGGATAGTTTTCAGCAAGTTGCAACTTGAAATGCAGAAATAAGCACTTTTCCATAAACAAGCTCTAAATCATGTTTGATGCACTCTGGATGTCCAATTTTGCTGTGCTGTGTCTAGTTCAGATGAAATGAACACCGTGGACAGTTTTCAGCAAGTTGCAACATTGAAATGCAGAAATAAGCACTTTTCCATAAACAAGCTCTAAATCATGTTTGATGCACTCTGGATGTCAATGTTTTGTTGTGTTGTTCGAGATGTTATGAAAACACGTGGACAGTTTTCAGCAAGTTGCAACATGAAATGCAGAAATAAGCACTTTTCCATAACAAGCTCTAAATCATGTTTGATGCACTCTGGATGTCCAATTTTTGCTGTGCTGTGTCTAGTTGAGATGAAATGAACAGCCGTGGACAGTTTTCAGCAAGTTGCAACATTGAAATGCAGAAATAAGCACTTTTCCATAAACAAGCTCTAAATCATGTTTGATGCACTCTGGATGTCCAATTTTGCTGTGCTGTGTCTAGTTGAGATGAAATGAACCCGTGGACTAGTTTTCAGCAAGTTGCAACATTGAAATGCAGAAATATAGCACTTTTCCATAAACAAGCTCTAAATCATGTTGAAGCACTCTGGATAAAAAAATGTTTTTGTTATGTTTATTCGAGATGTTATGAAAACACTGTAGACTGTTTTCAGCAAGTTACAACATTGAAATGCAGAATAAGCACTTTTCCATAAACAAGCTCTAAATCATGTTTGATGCACTCTGGATGTCCAATTTTGCTGTGCTGTGTCTAGTTGAGATGAAATGAACACCGTGGACTAGTTTTCAGCAAGTTGAAACATTGAAATGCAGAAATAAGCACTTTTCCATAAACAAGCTCTAAATCATGTTGATGCACTCTGGATAAAAAATGTTTTTGTTATGTTTATTCGAGATGTTATGAAAACACTGTAGGACTGTTTCAGCAAGTTACAACATTGAAATGCAGAAATAAGCACTTTTCCATAAACAAGCTCTAAATCATGTTTGATGCACTCTGGATGTCCAATTTTTGCTGTGCTGTGTCTAGTTGAGATTAAATGAACACCGTGGATAGTTTTCAGCAAGTTGCAACATTGAAATGCAGAAATAAGCACTTTTCCATAAACAAGCTCTAATCATGTTTGATGCACTCTGGATGTCCAATTTTTGCTGTGCTGTGTCTAGTTGAGATGAAATGAACACCGTGGATAGTTTTTCAGCAAGTTGCAACATTGAAATGCAGAAATAAGCACTTTTCCATAAACAAGCTCTAAATCATGTTTGATGCACTCTGGATGTCCAATTTTTGCTGTGCTGTGTCTAGTTGAGATGAAATGAACACCGTGGACAGTTTTCAGCAAGTTGCAACATTGAAATGCAGAAATAAGCACTTTTCCATAAACAAGCTCTAAATCATGTTGAAGCACTCTGGATAAAAAAATGTTTTTGTTATGTTTATTCGAGATGTTATGAAAACACTGTAGACTGTTTTCAGCAAGTTACAACATTGAAATGCAGAAATAAGCACTTTTCCATAAACAAGCTCTAAATCATGTTTGATGCACTCTGGATGTCCAATTTTTGCTGTGCTGTGTCTAGGTTGAGATTAAATGAACACCGTGGATAGTTTTCAGCAAGTTGCAACATTGAAATGCAGAAAATAAGCACTTTTCCATAAACAAGCTCTAAATCATGTTTGATGCACTCTGGATGTCCAATTTTTGCTGTGCTGTGTCTAGTTGAGATGAAATGAACACCGTGGATAGTTTTCAGCAAGTTGCAACAATGAAATGCAGAAATAAGCACTTTTCCATAAACAAGCTCTAAATCATGTTTTTGAAGCACCTGGTAAAAAATTTGTTTGTTATGTTTTATTCGAGATGTTATGAAAACACTGTAGGGTTGTTTTCGCAATTACAACAATTGAAATGCAGAAATAAGCACTTTTCCATAACAAGCCTCAATCATGTTTGATGGCACTCTTGATGTTCATTTTTTTGCTGTGGCTGTTTCCTAGTTGAGATTAAATGAACAACGTGGATAGTTTTTTCAGCAAGTTTTGCAACCATTGAATGCATAAATAAGCCTTTTCCATAAACAAGCTCTAAAATCATGTTTTGATGCCTCTGGATGTTGCAATTTTTGCTGTGCTGTGTCTAGTTTTCAGATGAAATGAACGCCGTGGACAGTAATTTCAGCAAGTTAGCATACATTGTGAATGCAGAAGTAAAGCACTTTTTTCCATAAACAATCTCTAAAATCATGTTTGAGCACTCTGGAATAAAAAGGTTTTTGTTATGTTTATTCGATATTTTGAAAACATGTAGACTGTTTTCAGCAAGTTGCAACATGGAAATGCAGAATAAGCACTTTTCCATAAACAAGCTCTAAATCATGTTTGATGCCTCTGGATGTCAATTTTTGGCTGTGCTGTGTCTAGTTGAGGATTAAATGAACACCGTGGATAGTGTTCCAGCAAGTTGCAACATTGAAATGCAGA
>NW_022264335.1:0-30649 GCF_002021735.2 Oncorhynchus kisutch
TAAGCACTTTTCCAGTAAACAAAGCTCTAAATTTTAAAATATGGTTTGAAGCACTCTGGATAAAAAAATGTTTTGGTTATGTTTTATTCGAGAATGCTTTATGAAGACACTGTAGAGCTGTTTTCAGGCAAGTTTACAACATTGAAATGCAGAAATAAGCACTTTTCCATAACACAAGCTCTAAATCATGTTTGAAGCACTGCTGGATTCCAATTTTTCTGTGCTGTGTCTAGGTTGAGATGAAATGAACGCCGTGGACAGTTTTCAGCAAGTTGCAACATTGAAATGCAGAAATAAGCACTTTTCCATAAACAAGCTCTAAATCATGTTTGAAGCACTCTGGATAAAAAAATGTTTTTGTTATGTTTATTCGAGATGTTATGAAAACACTGTAGACTGTTTTCAGCAAGTTACAACATTGAAATGCAGAAATAAGCACTTTTCCATAAACAAGCTCTAAATCATGTTTGATGCACTCTGGATGTCCAATTTTTGCTGTGCTGTGTCTAGGTTGAGATGAAATGAACCCGTGGACAGTTTCAGCAAGTTGCAACATTGAAATGCAGAAATAAGCACTTTTCCATAAACAAGCTCTAAATCATGTTTGAAGCACTCTGGATAAAAAAATGTTTTTGTTATGTTTATTCGAGATGTTATGAAAACACTGTAGACTGTTTTCAGCAAGTTACAACATTGAAATGCAGAAATAAGCACTTTTCCATAAACAAGCTCTAAATCATGTTTGATGCACTCTGGATGTCCAATTTTTGCTGTGCTGTGTCTAGGTTGAGATGAATGAACGCCGTGGACAGTTTCAGCATGTTGAAACATTGAAATGCAGAAATAAGCACTTTTCCATAAACAAGCTCTAAATCATGTTTGAAGCACTCTGGATAAAAAAATGTTTTGTTATGTTTATTCGAGATGTTATGAAAACACTGTAGACTGTTTTCAGCAAGTTACAACATTGAAATGCAGAAATAAGCACTTTTCCATAAACAAGCTCTAAATCATGTTTGATGCACTCTGGATATCCAATTTTTGCTGTGCTGTGTCTAGGTTGAGATGAAATGAACGCCGTGGACAGTTTTCAGCAAGTTGCAACATTGAAATGCAGAAATAAGCACTTTTCCATAAACAAGCTCTAAATCATGTTTGAAGCACTCTGGATAAAAAAATGTTTTGTTATGTTTATTCGAGATGTTATGAAAACACTGTAGACTGTTTTCAGCAAGTTACAACATTGAAATGCAGAAATAAGCACTTTTCCATAAACAAGCTCTAAATCATGTTTGATGCACTCTGGATAGTCCAATTTTTGCTGTGCTGTGTCTAGGTTGAGATGAAATGAACCCGTGGACAGTTTTCAGCAAGTTGACAACATTGAAATGCAGAAATAAGCACTTTTCCATAAACAAGCTCTAAATCATGTTTGAAGCACTCTGGATAAAAAAATGTTGTTGTTATGTTTATTCGAGATGTTATGAAAACACTGTAGACTGTTTTCAGCAAGTTACAACATTGAAATGCAGAAATAAGCACTTTTCCATAAACAAGCTCTAAATCATGTTTGATGCACTCTGGATGTCCAATTTTTGCTGTGCTGTGTCTAGGTTGAGATGAAATGAACCCGTGGACAGTTTTCAGCAAGTTGCAACATTGAAATGCAGAAATAAGCACTTTTCCATAAACAAGCTCTAAATCATGTTTGAAGCACTCTGGATAAAAAATTTTTTGTTATGTTTAGGTTCGAGATGTAATGAAACCCTGTAGACATGTTTTCAGCAAGTTACAACATTGAAATGCAGAAATAAGCACTTTTCCATAAACAAGCTCTAATCATGTTTGATGCACTCTGGATATCCAATTTTTGCTGTGCTGTGTCTAGGTTGAGATGAAATGAACGCCGTGGACAGTTTTCAGCAAGTTGCAACATTGAAATGCAGAAATAAGCACTTTTCCATAAACAAGCTCTAAATCATGTTTGAAGCACTCTGGATAAAAAAATGTTTTTGTTATGTTTATTCGAGATGTTATGAAAACACTGTAGACTGTTTTCAGCAAGTTACAACATTGAAATGCAGAAATAAGCACTTTTCCATAAACAAGCTCTAAATCATGTTTGATGCACTCTGGATATCCAATTTTTGCTGTGCTGTGTCTAGGTTGAGATGAAATGAACCCGTGGACAGTTTTCAGCAATGTTGAAACATTGAAATGCAGAAATAAGCACTTTTCCATAAACAAGCTCTAAATCATGTTTGAAGCACTCTGGATAAAAAAATGTTTTTGTTATGTTTATTCGAGATGTTATGAAAACACTGTAGACTGTTTTCAGCAAGTTACAACATTGAAATGCAGAAATAAGCACTTTTCCATAAACAAGCTCTAAATCATGTTTGATGCACTCTGGATGTCCAATTTTTGCTGTGCTGTGTCTAGGTTGAGATGAAATGAACGCCGTGGACAGTTTTCAGCAAGTTGCAACATTGAAATGCAGAAATAAGCACTTTTCCATAAACAAGCTCTAAATCATGTTTGAAGCACTCTGGATAAAAAAATGTTTTTGTTATGTTTATTCGAGATGTTATGAAAACACTGTAGACTGTTTTCAGCAAGTTACAACATTGAAATGCAGAAATAAGCACTTTTCCATAAACAAGCTCTAAATCATGTTTGATGCACTCTGGATGTCCAATTTTTGCTGTGCTGTGTCTAGGTTGAGATGAAATGAACGCCGTGGACAGTTTTCAGCATGTTGCAACATTGAAATGCAGAAATAAGCACTTTTCCATAAACAAGCTCTAAATCATGTTTGAAGCACTCTGGATAAAAAAATGTTTTTGTTATGTTTATTCGAGATGTTATGAAAACACTGTAGACTGTTTTCAGCAAGTTACAACATTGAAATGCAGAAATAAGCACTTTTCCATAAACAAGCTCTAAATCATGTTTGATGCACTCTGGATGTCCAATTTTTGCTGTGCTGTGTCTAGGTTGAGATGAAATGAACGCCGTGGACAGTTTTCAGCAAGTTGCAACATTGAAATGCAGAAATAAGCACTTTTCCATAAACAAGCTCTAAATCATGTTTGAAGCACTCTGGATAAAAAAATGTTTTTGTTATGTTTATTCGAGATGTTATGAAAACACTGTAGACTGTTTTCAGCAAGTTACAACATTGAAATGCAGAAATAAGCACTTTTCCATAAACAAGCTCTAAATCATGTTTGATGCACTCTGGATGTCCAATTTTTGCTGTGCTGTGTCTAGGTTGAGATGAAATGAACGCCGTGGACAGTTTTCAGCAAGTTGCAACATTGAAATGCAGAAATAAGCACTTTTCCATAAACAAGCTCTAAATCATGTTTGAAGCACTCTGGATAAAAAAATGTTTTTGTTATGTTTATTCGAGATGTTATGAAAACACTGTAGACTGTTTTCAGCAAGTTACAACATTGAAATGCAGAAATAAGCACTTTTCCATAAACAAGCTCTAAATCATGTTTGATGCACTCTGGATATCCAATTTTTGCTGTGCTGTGTCTAGGTTGAGATGAAATGAACGCCGTGGACAGTTTTCAGCAAGTTGACAACATTGAAATGCAGAAATAAGCACTTTTCCATAAACAAGCTCTAAATCATGTTTGATGCACTCTGGATATCCAATTTTTGCTGTGCTGTGTCTAGGTTGAGATGAAATGAACGCCGTGGACAGTTTTCAGCAAGTTGCAACATTGAAATGCAGAAATAAGCACTTTTCCATAAACAAGCTCTAAATCATGTTTGAAGCACTCTGGATAAAAAAATGTTTTTGTTATGTTTATTCGAGATGTTATGAAAACACTGTAGACTGTTTTCAGCAAGTTACAACATTGAAATGCAGAAATAAGCACTTTTCCATAAACAAGCTCTAAATCATGTTTGATGCACTCTGGATGTCCAATTTTTGCTGTGCTGTGTCTAGGTTGAGATGAAATGAACGCCGTGGACAGTTTTCAGCAAGTTGCAACATTGAAATGCAGAAATAAGCACTTTTCCATAAACAAGCTCTAAATCATGTTTGAAGCACTCTGGATAAAAAAATGTTTTTGTTATGTTTATTCGAGATGTTATGAAAACACTGTAGACTGTTTTCAGCAAGTTACAACATTGAAATGCAGAAATAAGCACTTTTCCATAAACAAGCTCTAAATCATGTTTGATGCACTCTGGATGTCCAATTTTTGCTGTGCTGTGTCTAGGTTGAGATGAAATGAACGCCGTGGACAGTTTTCAGCAAGTTGCAACATTGAAATGCAGAAATAAGCACTTTTCCATAAACAAGCTCTAAATCATGTTTGAAGCACTCTGGATAAAAAAATGTTTTTGTTATGTTTATTCGAGATGTTATGAAAACACTGTAGACTGTTTTCAGCAAGTTACAACATTGAAATGCAGAAATAAGCACTTTTCCATAAACAAGCTCTAAATCATGTTTGATGCACTCTGGATGTCCAATTTTTGCTGTGCTGTGTCTAGGTTGAGATGAAATGAACGCCGTGGACAGTTTTCAGCAAGTTGCAACATTGAAATGCAGAAATAAGCACTTTTCCATAAACAAGCTCTAAATCATGTTTGAAGCACTCTGGATAAAAAAATGTTTTTGTTATGTTTATTCGAGATGTTATGAAAACACTGTAGACTGTTTTCAGCAAGTTACAACATTGAAATGCAGAAATAAGCACTTTTCCATAAACAAGCTCTAAATCATGTTTGATGCACTCTGGATATCCAATTTTTGCTGTGCTGTGTCTAGGTTGAGATGAAATGAACGCCGTGGACAGTTTTCAGCAAGTTGACAACATTGAAATGCAGAAATAAGCACTTTTCCATAAACAAGCTCTAAATCATGTTTGATGCACTCTGGATATCCAATTTTTGCTGTGCTGTGTCTAGGTTGAGATGAAATGAACGCCGTGGACAGTTTTCAGCAAGTTGCAACATTGAAATGCAGAAATAAGCACTTTTCCATAAACAAGCTCTAAATCATGTTTGAAGCACTCTGGATAAAAAAATGTTTTTGTTATGTTTATTCGAGATGTTATGAAAACACTGTAGACTGTTTTCAGCAAGTTACAACATTGAAATGCAGAAATAAGCACTTTTCCATAAACAAGCTCTAAATCATGTTTGATGCACTCTGGATATCCAATTTTTGCTGTGCTGTGTCTAGGTTGAGATGAAATGAACGCCGTGGACAGTTTTCAGCATGTTGAAACATTGAAATGCAGAAATAAGCACTTTTCCATAAACAAGCTCTAAATCATGTTTGAAGCACTCTGGATAAAAAAATGTTTTTGTTATGTTTATTCGAGATGTTATGAAAACACTGTAGACTGTTTTCAGCAAGTTACAACATTGAAATGCAGAAATAAGCACTTTTCCATAAACAAGCTCTAAATCATGTTTGATGCACTCTGGATGTCCAATTTTTGCTGTGCTGTGTCTAGGTTGAGATGAAATGAACGCCGTGGACAGTTTTCAGCAAGTTGCAACTTGAAATGCAGAAATAAGCACTTTTCCATAAACAAGCTCTAAATCATGTTTGAAGCACTCTGGATAAAAAAATGTTTTTGTTATGTTTATTCGAGATGTTATGAAAACACTGTAGACTGTTTTCAGCAAGTTACAACATTGAAATGCAGAAATAAGCACTTTTCCATAAACAAGCTCTAAATCATGTTTGATGCACTCTGGATGTCCAATTTTTGCTGTGCTGTGTCTAGGTTGAGATGAAATGAACGCCGTGGACAGTTTTCAGCAAGTTGCAACATTGAAATGCAGAAATAAGCACTTTTCCATAAACAAGCTCTAAATCATGTTTGAAGCACTCTGGATAAAAAAATGTTTTTGTTATGTTTATTCGAGATGTTATGAAAACACTGTAGACTGTTTTCAGCAAGTTACAACATTGAAATGCAGAAATAAGCACTTTTCCATAAACAAGCTCTAAATCATGTTTGATGCACTCTGGATGTCCAATTTTTGCTGTGCTGTGTCTAGGTTGAGATGAAATGAACCCGTGGACAGTTTTCAGCATGTTGAAACATTGAAATGCAGAAATAAGCACTTTTCCATAAACAAGCTCTAAATCATGTTTGATGCACTCTGGATATCCAATTTTTGCTGTGCTGTGTCTAGGTTGAGATGAAATGAACGCCGTGGACTGTTTTCAGCAAGTTACAACATTGAAATGCAGAAATAAGCACTTTTCCATAAACAAGCTCTAAATCATGTTTGATGCACTCTGGATATCCAATTTTTGCTGTGCTGTGTCTAGGTTGAGATGAAATGAACGCCGTGGACAGTTTTCAGCAAGTTGCAACATTGAAATGCAGAAATAAGCACTTTTCCATAAACAAGCTCTAAATCATGTTTGAAGCACTCTGGATAAAAAAATGTTTTTGTTATGTTTATTCGAGATGTTATGAAAACACTGTAGACTGTTTTCAGCAAGTTACAACATTGAAATGCAGAAATAAGCACTTTTCCATAAACAAGCTCTAAATCATGTTTGATGCACTCTGGATATCCAATTTTTGCTGTGCTGTGTCTAGGTTGAGATGAAATGAACGCCGTGGACAGTTTTCAGCAAGTTACAACATTGAAATGCAGAAATAAGCACTTTTCCATAAACAAGCTCTAAATCATGTTTGATGCACTCTGGATATCCAATTTTTGCTGTGCTGTGTCTAGGTTGAGATGAAATGAACGCCGTGGACAGTTTTCAGCAAGTTGCAACATTGAAATGCAGAAATAAGCACTTTTCCATAAACAAGCTCTAAATCATGTTTGAAGCACTCTGGATAAAAAAATGTTTTTGTTATGTTTATTCGAGATGTTATGAAAACACTGTAGACTGTTTTCAGCAAGTTACAACATTGAAATGCAGAAATAAGCACTTTTCCATAAACAAGCTCTAAATCATGTTTGATGCACTCTGGATATCCAATTTTTGCTGTGCTGTGTCTAGGTTGAGATGAAATGAACGCCGTGGACAGTTTTCAGCAGTTGCAACATTGAAATGCAGAAATAAGCACTTTTCCATAAACAAGCTCTAAATCATGTTTGAAGCACTCTGGATAAAAAAATGTTTTTGTTATGTTTATTCGAGATGTTATGAAAACACTGTAGACTGTTTTCAGCAAGTTACAACATTGAAATGCAGAAATAAGCACTTTTCCATAAACAAGCTCTAAATCATGTTTGATGCACTCTGGATGTCCAATTTTTGCTGTGCTGTGTCTAGGTTGAGATGAAATGAACGCCGTGGACAGTTTTCAGCAAGTTGCAACATTGAAATGCAGAAATAAGCACTTTTCCATAAACAAGCTCTAAATCATGTTTGAAGCACTCTGGATAAAAAAATGTTTTTGTTATGTTTATTCGAGATGTTATGAAAACACTGTAGACTGTTTTCAGCAAGTTACAACATTGAAATGCAGAAATAAGCACTTTTCCATAAACAAGCTCTAAATCATGTTTGATGCACTCTGGATATCCAATTTTTGCTGTGCTGTGTCTAGGTTGAGATGAAATGAACGCCGTGGACAGTTTTCAGCAAGTTGACAACATTGAAATGCAGAAATAAGCACTTTTCCATAAACAAGCTCTAAATCATGTTTGATGCACTCTGGGATATCCAATTTTTGCTGTGCTGTGTCTAGGTTGAGATGAAATGAACGCCGTGGACAGTTTTCAGCAAGTTACAACATTGAAATGCAGAAATAAGCACTTTTCCATAAACAAGCTCTAAATCATGTTTGAAGCACTCTGGATAAAAAAATGTTTTTGTTATGTTTATTCGAGATGTTATGAAAACACTGTAGACTGTTTTCAGCAAGTTACAACATTGAAATGCAGAAATAAGCACTTTTCCATAAACAAGCTCTAAATCATGTTTGATGCACTCTGGATGTCCAATTTTTGCTGTGCTGTGTCTAGGTTGAGATGAAATGAACGCCGTGGACAGTTTTCAGCAAGTTGCAACATTGAAATGCAGAAATAAGCACTTTTCCATAAACAAGCTCTAAATCATGTTTGAAGCACTCTGGATAAAAAAATGTTTTTGTTATGTTTATTCGAGATGTTATGAAAACACTGTAGACTGTTTTCAGCAAGTTACAACATTGAAATGCAGAAATAAGCACTTTTCCATAAACAAGCTCTAAATCATGTTTGATGCACTCTGGATGTCCAATTTTTGCTGTGCTGTGTCTAGGTTGAGATGAAATGAACCCGTGGACAGTTTTCAGCATGTTGAAACATTGAAATGCAGAAATAAGCACTTTTCCATAAACAAGCTCTAAATCATGTTTGATGCACTCTGGATATCAAATTTTTGCTGTGCTGTGTCTAGGTTGAGATGAAATGAACGCCGTGGACTGTTTTCAGCAAGTTACAACATTGAAATGCAGAAATAAGCACTTTTCCATAAACAAGCTCTAAATCATGTTTGATGCACTCTGGATATCCAATTTTTGCTGTGCTGTGTCTAGGTTGAGATGAAATGAACGCCGTGGACAGTTTTCAGCAAGTTGCAACATTGAAATGCAGAAATAAGCACTTTTCCATAAACAAGCTCTAAATCATGTTTGAAGCACTCTGGATAAAAAAATGTTTTTGTTATGTTTATTCGAGATGTTATGAAAACACTGTAGACTGTTTTCAGCAAGTTACAACATTGAAATGCAGAAATAAGCACTTTTCCATAAACAAGCTCTAAATCATGTTTGATGCACTCTGGATATCCAATTTTTGCTGTGCTGTGTCTAGGTTGAGATGAAATGAACGCCGTGGACAGTTTTCAGCAAGTTGCAACATTGAAATGCAGAAATAAGCACTTTTCCATAAACAAGCTCTAAATCATGTTTGAAGCACTCTGGATAAAAAAATGTTTTTGTTATGTTTATTCGAGATGTTATGAAAACACTGTAGACTGTTTTCAGCAAGTTACAACATTGAAATGCAGAAATAAGCACTTTTCCATAAACAAGCTCTAAATCATGTTTGATGCACTCTGGATGTCCAATTTTTGCTGTGCTGTGTCTAGGTTGAGATGAAATGAACGCCGTGGACAGTTTTCAGCAAGTTGCAACATTGAAATGCAGAAATAAGCACTTTTCCATAAACAAGCTCTAAATCATGTTTGAAGCACTCTGGATAAAAAAATGTTTTTGTTATGTTTATTCGAGATGTTATGAAAACACTGTAGACTGTTTTCAGCAAGTTACAACATTGAAATGCAGAAATAAGCACTTTTCCATAAACAAGCTCTAAATCATGTTTGATGCACTCTGGATGTCCAATTTTTGCTGTGCTGTGTCTAGGTTGAGATGAAATGAACGCCGTGGACAGTTTTCAGCATGTTGAAACATTGAAATGCAGAAATAAGCACTTTTCCATAAACAAGCTCTAAATCATGTTTGAAGCACTCTGGATAAAAAAATGTTTTTGTTATGTTTATTCGAGATGTTATGAAAACACTGTAGACTGTTTTCAGCAAGTTACAACATTGAAATGCAGAAATAAGCACTTTTCCATAAACAAGCTCTAAATCATGTTTGATGCACTCTGGATATCCAATTTTTGCTGTGCTGTGTCTAGGTTGAGATGAAATGAACGCCGTGGACAGTTTTCAGCAATGTTGACAACATTGAAATGCAGAAATAAGCACTTTTCCATAAACAAGCTCTAAATCATGTTTGATGCACTCTGGATATCCAATTTTTGCTGTGCTGTGTCTAGGTTGAGATGAAATGAACCCGTGGACAGTTTTCAGCAAGTTACAACATTGAAATGCAGAAATAAGCACTTTTCCATAAACAAGCTCTAAATCATGTTTGATGCACTCTGGATATCCAATTTTTGCTGTGCTGTGTCTAGGTTGAGATGAAATGAACGCCGTGGACAGTTTTCAGCATGTTGCAACATTGAAATGCAGAAATAAGCACTTTTCCATAAACAAGCTCTAAATCATGTTTGAAGCACTCTGGATAAAAAAATGTTTTTGTTATGTTTATTCGAGATGTTATGAAAACACTGTAGACTGTTTTCAGCAAGTTACAACATTGAAATGCAGAAATAAGCACTTTTCCATAAACAAGCTCTAAATCATGTTTGATGCACTCTGGATGTCCAATTTTTGCTGTGCTGTGTCTAGGTTGAGATGAAATGAACGCCGTGGACAGTTTTCAGCAATGTTGAAACATTGAAATGCAGAAATAAGCACTTTTCCATAAACAAGCTCTAAATCATGTTTGAAGCACTCTGGATAAAAAAATGTTTTTGTTATGTTTATTCGAGATGTTATGAAAACACTGTAGACTGTTTTCAGCAAGTTACAACATTGAAATGCAGAAATAAGCACTTTTCCATAAACAAGCTCTAAATCATGTTTGATGCACTCTGGATGTCCAATTTTTGCTGTGCTGTGTCTAGGTTGAGATGAAATGAACGCCGTGGACAGTTTTCAGCAAGTTGCAACATTGAAATGCAGAAATAAGCACTTTTCCATAAACAAGCTCTAAATCATGTTTGAAGCACTCTGGATAAAAAAATGTTTTTGTTATGTTTATTCGAGATGTTATGAAAACACTGTAGACTGTTTTCAGCAAGTTACAACATTGAAATGCAGAAATAAGCACTTTTCCATAAACAAGCTCTAAATCATGTTTGATGCACTCTGGATGTCCAATTTTTGCTGTGCTGTGTCTAGGTTGAGATGAAATGAACGCCGTGGACAGTTTTCAGCATGTTGCAACATTGAAATGCAGAAATAAGCACTTTTCCATAAACAAGCTCTAAATCATGTTTGATGCACTCTGGATATCCAATTTTTGCTGTGCTGTGTCTAGGTTGAGATGAAATGAACGACGTGGACAGTTTTCAGCAAGTTGCAACATTGAAATGCAGAAATAAGCACTTTTCCATAAACAAGCTCTAAATCATGTTTGAAGCACTCTGGATAAAAAATGTTTTTGTTATGTTTATTCGAGATGTTATGAAGACACTGTAGACTGTTTTCAGCAAGTTGACAACATTGAAATGCAGAAATAAGCACTTTTCCATAAACAAGCTCTAAATCATGTTTGATGCACTCTGGATATCCAATTTTTGCTGTGCTGTGTCTAGGTTGAGATGAAATGAACGCCGTGGACAGTTTTCAGCAAGTTACAACATTGAAATGCAGAAATAAGCACTTTTCCATAAACAAGCTCTAAATCATGTTTGATGCACTCTGGATGTCCAATTTTTGCTGTGCTGTGTCTAGGTTGAGATGAAATGAACGCCGTGGACAGTTTTCAGCAAGTTGCAACATTGAAATGCAGAAATAAGCACTTTTCCATAAACAAGCTCTAAATCATGTTTGAAGCACTCTGGATAAAAAAATGTTTTTGTTATGTTTATTCGAGATGTTATGAAAACACTGTAGACTGTTTTCAGCAAGTTACAACATTGAAATGCAGAAATAAGCACTTTTCCATAAACAAGCTCTAAATCATGTTTGATGCACTCTGGATGTCCAATTTTTGCTGTGCTGTGTCTAGGTTGAGATGAAATGAACGCCGTGGACAGTTTTCAGCAAGTTGCAACATTGAAATGCAGAAATAAGCACTTTTCCATAAACAAGCTCTAAATCATGTTTGAAGCACTCTGGATAAAAAAATGTTTTTGTTATGTTTATTCGAGATGTTATGAAAACACTGTAGACTGTTTTCAGCAAGTTACAACATTGAAATGCAGAAATAAGCACTTTTCCATAAACAAGCTCTAAATCATGTTTGATGCACTCTGGATGTCCAATTTTTGCTGTGCTGTGTCTAGGTTGAGATGAAATGAACCCGTGGACAGTTTTCAGCATGTTGAAACATTGAAATGCAGAAATAAGCACTTTTCCATAAACAAGCTCTAAATCATGTTTGAAGCACTCTGGATAAAAAAATGTTTTTGTTATGTTTATTCGAGATGTTATGAAAACACTGTAGACTGTTTTCAGCAAGTTACAACATTGAAATGCAGAAATAAGCACTTTTCCATAAACAAGCTCTAAATCATGTTTGATGCACTCTGGATATCCAATTTTTGCTGTGCTGTGTCTAGGTTGAGATGAAATGAACGCCGTGGACAGTTTTCAGCAAGTTGACAACATTGAAATGCAGAAATAAGCACTTTTCCATAAACAAGCTCTAAATCATGTTTGATGCACTCTGGATATCCAATTTTTGCTGTGCTGTGTCTAGGTTGAGATGAAATGAAACACTGTAGACTGTTTTCAGCAAGTTACAACATTGAAATGCAGAAATAAGCACTTTTCCATAAACAAGCTCTAAATCATGTTTGATGCACTCTGGATATCCAATTTTTGCTGTGCTGTGTCTAGGTTGAGATGAAATGAACGCCGTGGACAGTTTTCAGCAAGTTGCAACATTGAAATGCAGAAATAAGCACTTTTCCATAAACAAGCTCTAAATCATGTTTGAAGCACTCTGGATAAAAAAATGTTTTTGTTATGTTTATTCGAGATGTTATGAAAACACTGTAGACTGTTTTCAGCAAGTTACAACATTGAAATGCAGAAATAAGCACTTTTCCATAAACAAGCTCTAAATCATGTTTGATGCACTCTGGATGTCCAATTTTTGCTGTGCTGTGTCTAGGTTGAGATGAAATGAACGCCGTGGACAGTTTTCAGCAAGTTGCAACATTGAAATGCAGAAATAAGCACTTTTCCATAAACAAGCTCTAAATCATGTTTGAAGCACTCTGGATAAAAAAATGTTTTTGTTATGTTTATTCGAGATGTTATGAAAACACTGTAGACTGTTTTCAGCAAGTTACAACATTGAAATGCAGAAATAAGCACTTTTTCCATAAACAAGCTCTAAATCATGTTTGATGCACTCTGGATGTCCAATTTTTGCTGTGCTGTGTCTAGGTTGAGATGAAATGAACGCCGTGGACAGTTTTCAGCAAGTTGCAACATTGAAATGCAGAAATAAGCACTTTTCCATAAACAAGCTCTAAATCATGTTTGAAGCACTCTGGATAAAAAAATGTTTTTGTTATGTTTAGTTCGAGATGTTATGAAACACTGTAGACTGTTTTCAGCAAGTTACAACATTGAAATGCAGAAATAAGCACTTTTCCATAAACAAGCTCTAAATCATGTTTGATGCACTCTGGATATCCAATTTTTGCTGTGCTGTGTCTAGGTTGAGATGAAATGAACCCGTGGACAGTTTTCAGCATGTTGAAACATTGAAATGCAGAAATAAGCACTTTTCCATAAACAAGCTCTAAATCATGTTTGATGCACTCTGGATATCCAATTTTTGCTGTGCTGTGTCTAGGTTGAGATGAAATGAACGCCGTGGACAGTTTTCAGCAAGTTACAACATTGAAATGCAGAAATAAGCACTTTTCCATAAACAAGCTCTAAATCATGTTTGATGCACTCTGGATATCCAATTTTTGCTGTGCTGTGTCTAGGTTGAGATGAAATGAACGCCGTGGACAGTTTTCAGCAAGTTGCAACATTGAAATGCAGAAATAAGCACTTTTCCATAAACAAGCTCTAAATCATGTTTGAAGCACTCTGGATAAAAAAATGTTTTTGTTATGTTTATTCGAGATGTTATGAAAACACTGTAGACTGTTTTCAGCAAGTTACAACATTGAAATGCAGAAATAAGCACTTTTCCATAAACAAGCTCTAAATCATGTTTGATGCACTCTGGATATCCAATTTTTGCTGTGCTGTGTCTAGGTTGAGATGAAATGAACGCCGTGGACAGTTTTCAGCATGTTGAAACATTGAAATGCAGAAATAAGCACTTTTCCATAAACAAGCTCTAAATCATGTTTGAAGCACTCTGGATAAAAAAATGTTTTTGTTATGTTTATTCGAGATGTTATGAAAACACTGTAGACTGTTTTCAGCAAGTTACAACATTGAAATGCAGAAATAAGCACTTTTCCATAAACAAGCTCTAAATCATGTTTGATGCACTCTGGATGTCCAATTTTTGCTGTGCTGTGTCTAGGTTGAGATGAAATGAACGCCGTGGACAGTTTTCAGCATGTTGAAACATTGAAATGCAGAAATAAGCACTTTTCCATAAACAAGCTCTAAATCATGTTTGATGCACTCTGGATATCCAATTTTTGCTGTGCTGTGTCTAGGTTGAGATGAAATGAACGCCGTGGACATGTTTTCAGCAAGTTACAACATTGAAATGCAGAAATAAGCACTTTTCCATAAACAAGCTCTAAATCATGTTTGATGCACTCTGGATATCCAATTTTTGCTGTGCTGTGTCTAGGTTGAGATGAAATGAACGCCGTGGACAGTTTTCAGCAAGTTGCAACATTGAAATGCAGAAATAAGCACTTTTCCATAAACAAGCTCTAAATCATGTTTGAAGCACTCTGGATAAAAAAATGTTTTTGTTATGTTTATTCGAGATGTTATGAAAACACTGTAGACTGTTTTCAGCAAGTTACAACATTGAAATGCAGAAATAAGCACTTTTCCATAAACAAGCTCTAAATCATGTTTGATGCACTCTGGATGTCCAATTTTTGCTGTGCTGTGTCTAGGTTGAGATGAAATGAACGCCGTGGACAGTTTTCAGCAGTTGAAACATTGAAATGCAGAAATAAGCACTTTTCCATAAACAAGCTCTAAATCATGTTTGAATGCACTCTGGATAAAAAATGTTTTTGTTATGTTTATTCGAGATGTTATGAAACACTGTAGACTGTTTTCAGCAAGTTACAACATTGAAATGCAGAAATAAGCACTTTTCCATAAACAAGCTCTAAATCATGTTTGATGCACTCTGGATATCCAATTTTTGCTGTGCTGTGTCTAGGTTGAGATGAAATGAACGCCGTGGACAGTTTTCAGCAAGTTGCAACATTGAAATGCAGAAATAAGCACTTTTCCATAAACAAGCTCTAAATCATGTTTGAAGCACTCTGGATAAAAAAATGTTTTTGTTATGTTTATTCGAGATGTTATGAAAACACTGTAGACTGTTTTCAGCAAGTTACAACATTGAAATGCAGAAATAAGCACTTTTCCATAAACAAGCTCTAAATCATGTTTGATGCACTCTGGATAGTCCAATTTTTGCTGTGCTGTGTCTAGGTTGAGATGAAATGAACGCCGTGGACAGTTTTCAGCAAGTTGCAACATTGAAATGCAGAAATAAGCACTTTTCCATAAACAAGCTCTAAATCATGTTTGAAGCACTCTGGATAAAAAAATGTTTTTGTTATGTTTATTCGAGATGTTATGAAAACACTGTAGACTGTTTTCAGCAAGTTACAACATTGAAATGCAGAAATAAGCACTTTTCCATAAACAAGCTCTAAATCATGTTTGATGCACTCTGGATGTCCAATTTTTGCTGTGCTGTGTCTAGGTTGAGATGAAATGAACGCCGTGGACAGTTTTCAGCAAGTTGCAACATTGAAATGCAGAAATAAGCACTTTTCCATAAACAAGCTCTAAATCATGTTTGAAGCACTCTGGATAAAAAAATGTTTTTGTTATGTTTATTCGAGATGTTATGAAACACTGTAGACTGTTTTCAGCAAGTTACAACATTGAAATGCAGAAATAAGCACTTTTCCATAAACAAGCTCTAAATCATGTTTGATGCACTCTGGATGTCCAATTTTTGCTGTGCTGTGTCTAGGTTGAGATGAAATGAACGCCGTGGACAGTTTTCAGCATGTTGAAACATTGAAATGCAGAAATAAGCACTTTTCCATAAACAAGCTCTAAATCATGTTTGAAGCACTCTGGATAAAAAAATGTTTTTGTTATGTTTATTCGAGATGTTATGAAACACTGTAGACTGTTTTCAGCAAGTTACAACATTGAAATGCAGAAATAAGCACTTTTCCATAAACAAGCTCTAAATCATGTTTGATGCACTCTGGATGTCCAATTTTTGCTGTGCTGTGTCTAGGTTGAGATGAAATGAACGCCGTGGACAGTTTTCAGCAAGTTGCAACATTGAAATGCAGAAATAAGCACTTTTCCATAAACAAGCTCTAAATCATGTTTGAAGCACTCTGGATAAAAAAATGTTTTTGTTATGTTTATTCGAGATGTTATGAAACACTGTAGACTGTTTTCAGCAAGTTACAACATTGAAATGCAGAAATAAGCACTTTTCCATAAACAAGCTCTAAATCATGTTTGATGCACTCTGGATGTCCAATTTTTGCTGTGCTGTGTCTAGGTTGAGATGAAATGAACGCCGTGGACAGTTTTCAGCAAGTTGCAACATTGAAATGCAGAAATAAGCACTTTTCCATAAACAAGCTCTAAATCATGTTTGAAGCACTCTGGATAAAAAATGTTTTTGTTATGTTTATTCGAGATGTTATGAAAACACTGTAGACTGTTTTCAGCAAGTTACAACATTGAAATGCAGAAATAAGCACTTTTCCATAAACAAGCTCTAAATCATGTTTGATGCACTCTGGATATCCAATTTTTGCTGTGCTGTGTCTAGGTTGAGATGAAATGAACGCCGTGGACAGTTTTCAGCAAGTTGCAACATTGAAATGCAGAAATAAGCACTTTTCCATAAACAAGCTCTAAATCATGTTTGAAGCACTCTGGATAAAAAAATGTTTTTGTTATGTTTATTCGAGATGTTATGAAAACACTGTAGACTGTTTTCAGCAAGTTACAACATTGAAATGCAGAAATAAGCACTTTTCCATAAACAAGCTCTAAATCATGTTTGATGCACTCTGGATGTCCAATTTTTGCTGTGCTGTGTCTAGGTTGAGATGAAATGAACGCCGTGGACAGTTTTCAGCAAGTTGCAACATTGAAATGCAGAAATAAGCACTTTTCCATAAACAAGCTCTAAATCATGTTTGAAGCACTCTGGATAAAAAAATGTTTTTGTTATGTTTATTCGAGATGTTATGAAAACACTGTAGACTGTTTTCAGCAAGTTACAACATTGAAATGCAGAAATAAGCACTTTTCCATAAACAAGCTCTAAATCATGTTTGATGCACTCTGGATGTCCAATTTTTGCTGTGCTGTGTCTAGGTTGAGATGAAATGAACGCCGTGGACAGTTTTCAGCAAGTTGCAACATTGAAATGCAGAAATAAGCACTTTTCCATAAACAAGCTCTAAATCATGTTTGAAGCACTCTGGATAAAAAAATGTTTTTGTTATGTTTATTCGAGATGTTATGAAAACACTGTAGACTGTTTTCAGCAAGTTACAACATTGAAATGCAGAAATAAGCACTTTTCCATAAACAAGCTCTAAATCATGTTTGATGCACTCTGGATGTCCAATTTTTGCTGTGCTGTGTCTAGGTTGAGATGAAATGAACGCCGTGGACAGTTTTCAGCAAGTTGCAACATTGAAATGCAGAAATAAGCACTTTTCCATAAACAAGCTCTAAATCATGTTTGAAGCACTCTGGATAAAAAAATGTTTTTGTTATGTTTATTCGAGATGTTATGAAAACACTGTAGACTGTTTTCAGCAAGTTACAACATTGAAATGCAGAAATAAGCACTTTTCCATAAACAAGCTCTAAATCATGTTTGATGCACTCTGGATGTCCAATTTTTGCTGTGCTGTGTCTAGGTTGAGATGAAATGAACCCGTGGACAGTTTTCAGCATGTTGAAACATTGAAATGCAGAAATAAGCACTTTTCCATAAACAAGCTCTAAATCATGTTTGATGCACTCTGGATATCCAATTTTTGCTGTGCTGTGTCTAGGTTGAGATGAAATGAACGCCGTGGACAGTTTTCAGCAAGTTGCAACATTGAAATGCAGAAATAAGCACTTTTCCATAAACAAGCTCTAAATCATGTTTGAAGCACTCTGGATAAAAAAATGTTTTTGTTATGTTTATTCGAGATGTTATGAAAACACTGTAGACTGTTTTTCAGCAAGTTACAACATTGAAATGCAGAAATAAGCACTTTTCCATAAACAAGCTCTAAATCATGTTTGATGCACTCTGGATATCCAATTTTTGCTGTGCTGTGTCTAGGTTGAGATGAAATGAACGCCGTGGACAGTTTTCAGCAAGTTGCAACATTGAAATGCAGAAATAAGCACTTTTCCATAAACAAGCTCTAAATCATGTTTGAAGCACTCTGGATAAAAAATGTTTTTGTTATGTTTATTCGAGATGTTATGAAAACACTGTAGACTGTTTTCAGCAAGTTACAACATTGAAATGCAGAAATAAGCACTTTTCCATAAACAAGCTCTAAATCATGTTTGATGCACTCTGGATGTCCAATTTTTGCTGTGCTGTGTCTAGGTTGAGATGAAATGAACCCGTGGACAGTTTTCAGCATGTTGAAACATTGAAATGCAGAAATAAGCACTTTTCCATAAACAAGCTCTAAATCATGTTTGATGCACTCTGGGATATCCAATTTTTGCTGTGCTGTGTCTAGGTTGAGATGAAATGAACGCCGTGGACAGTTTTCAGCAAGTTACAACATTGAAATGCAGAAATAAGCACTTTTCCATAAACAAGCTCTAAATCATGTTTGAAGCACTCTGGATAAAAAATGTTTTTGTTATGTTTATTCGAGATGTATGAAAACACTGTAGACTGTTTTCAGCAAGTTACAACATTGAAATGCAGAAATAAGCACTTTTCCATAAACAAGCTCTAAATCATGTTTGATGCACTCTGGATAGTCCAATTTTTGCTGTGCTGTGTCTAGGTTGAGATGAAATGAACGCCGTGGACAGTTTTCAGCAAGTTACAACATTGAAATGCAGAAATAAGCACTTTTCCATAAACAAGCTCTAAATCATGTTTGATGCACTCTGGATATCCAATTTTTGCTGTGCTGTGTCTAGGTTGAGATGAAATGAACGCCGTGGACAGTTTTCAGCAAGTTGCAACATTGAAATGCAGAAATAAGCACTTTTCCATAAACAAGCTCTAAATCATGTTTGAAGCACTCTGGATAAAAAAATGTTTTTGTTATGTTTATTCGAGATGTTATGAAAACACTGTAGACTGTTTTCAGCAAGTTACAACATTGAAATGCAGAAATAAGCACTTTTCCATAAACAAGCTCTAAATCATGTTGATGCACTCTGGATATCCAATTTTTGCTGTGCTGTGTCTAGGTTGAGATGAAATGAACGCCGTGGACAGTTTTCAGCAAGTTGCAACATTGAAATGCAGAAATAAGCACTTTTCCATAAACAAGCTCTAAATCATGTTTGAAGCACTCTGGATAAAAAAATGTTTTTGTTATGTTTATTCGAGATGTTATGAAAACACTGTAGACTGTTTTCAGCAAGTTACAACATTGAAATGCAGAAATAAGCACTTTTCCATAAACAAGCTCTAAATCATGTTTGATGCACTCTGGATGTCCAATTTTTGCTGTGCTGTGTCTAGGTTGAGATGAAATGAACGCCGTGGACAGTTTTCAGCAAGTTGCAACATTGAAATGCAGAAATAAGCACTTTTCCATAAACAAGCTCTAAATCATGTTTGAAGCACTCTGGATAAAAAATGTTTTTGTTATGTTTATTCGAGATGTTATGAAAACACTGTAGACTGTTTTCAGCAAGTTACAACATTGAAATGCAGAAATAAGCACTTTTCCATAAACAAGCTCTAAATCATGTTTGATGCACTCTGGATGTCCAATTTTTGCTGTGCTGTGTCTAGGTTGAGATGAAATGAACGCCGTGGACAGTTTTCAGCAATGTTGCAACATTGAAATGCAGAAATAAGCACTTTTCCATAAACAAGCTCTAAATCATGTTTGAAGCACTCTGGATAAAAAATGTTTTTGTTATGTTTATTCGAGATGTTATGAAACACTGTAGACTGTTTTCAGCAAGTTACAACATTGAAATGCAGAAATAAGCACTTTTCCATAAACAAGCTCTAAATCATGTTTGATGCACTCTGGATATCCAATTTTTGCTGTGCTGTGTCTAGGTTGAGATGAAATGAACGCCGTGGACAGTTTTCAGCAAGTTGCAACATTGAAATGCAGAAATAAGCACTTTTCCATAAACAAGCTCTAAATCATGTTTGAAGCACTCTGGATAAAAAAATGTTTTTGTTATGTTTATTCGAGATGTTATGAAAACACTGTAGACTGTTTTCAGCAAGTAACAACATTGAAATGCAGAAATAAGCACTTTTTCATAAACAAGCTCTAAATCATGTTTGATGCACTCTGGATGTCCAATTTTTGCTGTGCTGTGTCTAGGTTGAGATGAAATGAACGCCGTGGACAGTTTTCAGCAAGTTGCAACATTGAAATGCAGAAATAAGCACTTTTCCATAAACAAGCTCTAAATCATGTTTGAAGCACTCTGGATAAAAAAATGTTTTTGTTATGTTTATTCGAGATGTTATGAAAACACTGTAGACTGTTTTCAGCAAGTTACAACATTGAAATGCAGAAATAAGCACTTTTCCATAAACAAGCTCTAAATCATGTTTGATGCACTCTGGATGTCCAATTTTTGCTGTGCTGTGTCTAGGTTGAGATGAAATGAACGCCGTGGACAGTTTTCAGCAAGTTGCAACATTGAAATGCAGAAATAAGCACTTTTCCATAAACAAGCTCTAAATCATGTTTGAAGCACTCTGGATAAAAAAATGTTTTTGTTATGTTTATTCGAGATGTTATGAAAACACTGTAGACTGTTTTCAGCAAGTTACAACATTGAAATGCAGAAATAAGCACTTTTCCATAAACAAGCTCTAAATCATGTTTGATGCACTCTGGATGTCCAATTTTTTGCTGTGCTGTGTCTAGGTTGAGATGAAATGAAGCCGTGGACGTTTTCAGCAAGTTGACAACATTGAAATGCAGAAATAAGCACTTTTCCATAACAAGCTCTAAATCATGTTTGATGCACTCTGGATATCCAATTTTTGCTGTGCTGTGTCTAGGTTGAGATGAAATGAACGCCGTGGACAGTTTTCAGCAAGTTGACAACATTGAAATGCAGAAATAAGCACTTTTCCATAAACAAGCTCTAAATCATGTTTGAAGCACTCTGGATAAAAAAATGTTTTGTTATGTTTATTCGAGATGTTATGAAGACACTGTAGACTGTTTTCAGCAAGTTACAACATTGAAATGCAGAAATAAGCACTTTTCCATAAACAAGCTCTAAATCATGTTTGATGCACTCTGGATGTCCAATTTTTGCTGTGCTGTGTCTAGGTTGAGATGAAATGAACGCCGTGGACAGTTTTCAGCAAGTTACAACATTGAAATGCAGAAATAAGCACTTTTCCATAAACAAGCTCTAAATCATGTTTGATGCACTCTGGATATCCAATTTTTGCTGTGCTGTGTCTAGGTTGAGATGAAATGAACGCCGTGGACAGTTTTCAGCAAGTTGCAACATTGAAATGCAGAAATAAGCACTTTTCCATAAACAAGCTCTAAATCATGTTTGAAGCACTCTGGATAAAAAATGTTTTTTGTTATGTTTATTCGAGATGTTATGAAAACACTGTAGACTGTTTTCAGCAAGTTACAACAACATTGAAATGCAGAAATAAGCACTTTTCCATAAACAAGCTCTAAATCATGTTTGATGCACTCTGGATATCCAATTTTTGCTGTGCTGTGTCTAGGTTGAGATGAAATGAACGCCGTGGACAGTTTTCAGCAAGTTGCAACATTGAAATGCAGAAATAAGCACTTTTCCATAAACAAGCTCTAAATCATGTTTGAAGCACTCTGGATAAAAAAATGTTTTTGTTATGTTTATTCGAGATGTTATGAAAACACTGTAGACTGTTTTCAGCAAGTTACAACATTGAAATGCAGAAATAAGCACTTTTCCATAAACAAGCTCTAAATCATGTTTGATGCACTCTGGATGTCCAATTTTTGCTGTGCTGTGTCTAGGTTGAGATGAAATGAACGCCGTGGACAGTTTTCAGCAAGTTGCAACATTGAAATGCAGAAATAAGCACTTTTCCATAAACAAGCTCTAAATCATGTTTGAAGCACTCTGGATAAAAAAATGTTTTTGTTATGTTTATTCGAGATGTTATGAAAACACTGTAGACTGTTTTCAGCAAGTTACAACATTGAAATGCAGAAATAAGCACTTTTCATAAACAAGCTCTAAATCATGTTTGATGCACTCTGGATGTCCAATTTTTGCTGTGCTGTGTCTAGGTTGAGATGAAATGAACGCCGTGGACAGTTTTCAGCAAGTTGCAACATTGAAATGCAGAAATAAGCACTTTTCCATAAACAAGCTCTAAATCATGTTTGAAGCACTCTGGATAAAAAAATGTTTTTGTTATGTTTATTCGAGATGTTATGAAAACACTGTAGACTGTTTTCAGCAAGTTACAACATTGAAATGCAGAAATAAGCACTTTTCCATAAACAAGCTCTAAATCATGTTTGATGCACTCTGGATGTCCAATTTTGCTGTGCTGTGTCTAGGTTGAGATGAAATGAACCCGTGGACAGTTTTCAGCATGTGAAACATTGAAATGCAGAAATAAGCACTTTTCCATAAACAAGCTCTAAATCATGTTTGATGCACTCTGGGATATCCAATTTTTGCTGTGCTGTGTCTAGGTTGAGATGAAATGAACGCCGTGGACAGTTTTCAGCAAGTTACAACATTGAAATGCAGAAATAAGCACTTTTCCATAAACAAGCTCTAAATCATGTTTGAAGCACTCTGGATAAAAAAATGTTTTTGTTATGTTTATTCGAGATGTTATGAAAACACTGTAGACTGTTTTCAGCAAGTTACAACATTGAAATGCAGAAATAAGCACTTTTCCATAAACAAGCTCTAAATCATGTTTGATGCACTCTGGATGTCCAATTTTTGCTGTGCTGTGTCTAGGTTGAGATGAAATGAACGCCGTGGACAGTTTTCAGCATGTTGCAACATTGAAATGCAGAAATAAGCACTTTTCCATAAACAAGCTCTAAATCATGTTTGATGCACTCTGGATAAAAAATTTTTTGCTTGATGTTTAGTTCGAGATGTTAATGAAAACACTGTAGACTGTTTTCAGCAAGTTACAACATTGAAATGCAGAAATAAGCACTTTTCCATAAACAAGCTCTAAATCATGTTTGATGCACTCTGGATATCCAATTTTTGCTGTGCTGTGTCTAGGTTGAGATGAAATGAACGCCGTGGACAGTTTTCAGCAAGTTGCAACATTGAAATGCAGAAATAAGCACTTTTCCATAAACAAGCTCTAAATCATGTTTGAAGCACTCTGGATAAAAAATGTTTTTGTTATGTTTATTCGAGATGTTATGAAAACACTGTAGACTGTTTTCAGCAAGTTACAACATTGAAATGCAGAAATAAGCACTTTTCCATAAACAAGCTCTAAATCATGTTTGATGCACTCTGGATGTCCAATTTTTGCTGTGCTGTGTCTAGGTTGAGATGAAATGAACGCCGTGGACAGTTTTCAGCAAGTTGCAACATTGAAATGCAGAAATAAGCACTTTTCCATAAACAAGCTCTAAATCATGTTTGAAGCACTCTGGATAAAAAAATGTTTTGTTATGTTTATTCGAGATGTTATGAAAACACTGTAGACTGTTTTCAGCAAGTACAACATTGAAATGCAGAAATAAGCACTTTTCCATAAACAAGCTCTAAATCATGTTTGATGCACTCTGGATGTCCAATTTTTGCTGTGCTGTGTCTAGGTTGAGATGAAATGAACGCCGTGGACAGTTTTCAGCAAGTTGCAACATTGAAATGCAGAAATAAGCACTTTTCCATAAACAAGCTCTAAATCATGTTTGAAGCACTCTGGATAAAAAAATGTTTTTGTTATGTTTATTCGAGATGTTATGAAACACTGTAGACTGTTTTCAGCAAGTTACAACATTGAAATGCAGAAATAAGCACTTTTCCATAAACAAGCTCTAAATCATGTTTGATGCACTCTGGATGTCCAATTTTTGCTGTGCTGTGTCTAGGTTGAGATGAAATGAACGCCGTGGACAGTTTTCAGCATGTTGCAACATTGAAATGCAGAAATAAGCACTTTTCCATAAACAAGCTCTAAATCATGTTTGATGCACTCTGGATATCCAATTTTTGCTGTGCTGTGTCTAGGTTGAGATGAAATGAACGCCGTGGACAGTTTTCAGCAAGTTACAACATTGAAATGCAGAAATAAGCACTTTTCCATAAACAAGCTCTAAATCATGTTTGATGCACTCTGGATAAAAAATGTTTTGTGTTATGTTTAGTTCGAGATGTTATGAAACACTGTAGACTGTTTTCAGCAAGTTACAACATTGAAATGCAGAAATAAGCACTTTTCCATAAACAAGCTCTAAATCATGTTTGATGCACTCTGGATGTCCAATTTTTGCTGTGCTGTGTCTAGGTGAGATGAAATGAACTCCGTGGACAGTTTTCAGCATGTTGAAACATTGAAATGCAGAAATAAGCACTTTTCCATAAACAAGCTCTAAATCATGTTTGATGCACTCTGGGATATCCAATTTTTGCTGTGCTGTGTCTAGGTTGAGATGAAATGAACGCCGTGGACAGTTTTCAGCAAGTTACAACATTGAAATGCAGAAATAAGCACTTTTCCATAAACAAGCTCTAATCATGTTTGAAGCACTCTGGATAAAAAAATGTTTTTGTTATGTTTATTCGAGATGTTATGAAAACACTGTAGACTGTTTTCAGCAAGTTACAACATTGAAATGCAGAAATAAGCACTTTTCCATAAACAAGCTCTAAATCATGTTTGATGCACTCTGGATATCCAATTTTTGCTGTGCTGTGTCTAGGTTGAGATGAAATGAACGCCGTGGACAGTTTTCAGCAAGTTGCAACATTGAAATGCAGAAATAAGCACTTTTCCATAAACAAGCTCTAAATCATGTTTGAAGCACTCTGGATAAAAAAATGTTTTTGTTATGTTTATTCGAGATGTTATGAAAACACTGTAGACTGTTTTCAGCAAGTTACAACATTGAAATGCAGAAATAAGCACTTTTCCATAAACAAGCTCTAAATCATGTTTGATGCACTCTGGATGTCCAATTTTTGCTGTGCTGTGTCTAGGTTGAGATGAAATGAACGCCGTGGACAGTTTTCAGCAAGTTGCAACATTGAAATGCAGAAATAAGCACTTTTCCATAAACAAGCTCTAAATCATGTTTGAAGCACTCTGGATAAAAAAATGTTTTTGTTATGTTTATTCGAGATGTTATGAAACACTGTAGACTGTTTTCAGCAAGTTACAACATTGAAATGCAGAAATAAGCACTTTTCCATAAACAAGCTCTAAATCATGTTTGATGCACTCTGGATGTCCAATTTTTGCTGTGCTGTGTCTAGGTTGAGATGAAATGAACGCCGTGGACAGTTTTCAGCAAGTTGAAACATTGAAATGCAGAAATAAGCACTTTTCCATAAACAAGCTCTAAATCATGTTTGATGCACTCTGGATATCAAATTTTTGCTGTGCTGTGTCTAGGTTGAGATGTAATGAACGCCTGTAGGACTGTTTTCAGCAAGTTACAACATTGAAATGCAGAAATAAGCACTTTTCCATAAACAAGCTCTAAATCATGTTTGATGCACTCTGGATATCCAATTTTTGCTGTGCTGTGTCTAGGTTGAGATGAAATGAACGCCGTGGACAGTTTTCAGCATGTTGAAACATTGAAATGCAGAAATAAGCACTTTTCCATAAACAAGCTCTAAATCATGTTTGAAGCACTCTGGATAAAAATGTTTTTGTTATGTTTATTCGAGATGTTATGAAAACACTGTAGACTGTTTTCAGCAAGTTACAACATTGAAATGCAGAAATAAGCACTTTTCCATAAACAAGCTCTAAATCATGTTTGATGCACTCTGGATGTCCAATTTTTGCTGTGCTGTGTCTAGGTTGAGATGAAATGAACGCCGTGGACAGTTTTCAGCAAGTTGCAACATTGAAATGCAGAAATAAGCACTTTTCCATAAACAAGCTCTAAATCATGTTTGAAGCACTCTGGATAAAAAAATGTTTTTTGTTATGTTTATTCGAGATGTTATGAAAACACTGTAGACTGTTTTCAGCAAGTTACAACATTGAAATGCAGAAATAAGCACTTTTCCATAAACAAGCTCTAAATCATGTTTGATGCACTCTGGATGTCCAATTTTTGCTGTGCTGTGTCTAGGTTGAGATGAAATGAACGCCGTGGACAGTTTTCAGCAAGTTGCAACATTGAAATGCAGAAATAAGCACTTTTCCATAAACAAGCTCTAAATCATGTTTGAAGCACTCTGGATAAAAAAATGTTTTTGTTATGTTTATTCGAGTGTTATGAAAACACTGTAGACTGTTTTCAGCAAGTTACAACATTGAAATGCAGAAATAAGCACTTTTCCATAAACAAGCTCTAAATCATGTTTGATGCACTCTGGATGTCCAATTTTTGCTGTGCTGTGTCTAGGTTGAGATGAAATGAACGCCGTGGACAGTTTTCAGCAAGTTGCAACATTGAAATGCAGAAATAAGCACTTTTCCATAAACAAGCTCTAAATCATGTTTGAAGCACTCTGGATAAAAAAATGTTTTTGTTATGTTTATTCGAGATGTTATGAAAACACTGTAGACTGTTTTCAGCAAGTTACAACATTGAAATGCAGAAATAAGCACTTTTCCATAAACAAGCTCTAAATCATGTTTGATGCACTCTGGATATCCAATTTTTGCTGTGCTGTGTCTAGGTTGAGATGAAATGAACGCCGTGGACAGTTTTCAGCAAGTTGCAACATTGAAATGCAGAAATAAGCACTTTTCCATAAACAAGCTCTAAATCATGTTTGAGCACTCTGGATAAAAAATGTTTTGTTATGTTTATTCGAGATGTTATGAAACACTGTAGACTGTTTTCAGCAAGTTACAACATTGAAATGCAGAAATAAGCACTTTTCCATAAACAAGCTCTAAATCATGTTTGATGCACTCTGGATATCCCAATTTTTGCTGTGCTGTGTCTAGGTTGAGATGAAATGAACGCCGTGGACAGTTTTCAGCAAGTTACAACATTGAAATGCAGAAATAAGCACTTTTCCATAAACAAGCTCTAAATCATGTTTGATGCACTCTGGATATCCAATTTTTGCTGTGCTGTGTCTAGGTTGAGATGAAATGAACGCCGTGGACAGTTTTCAGCAAGTTGCACATTGAAATGCAGAAATAAGCACTTTTCCATAAACAAGCTCTAAATCATGTTTGAAGCACTCTGGATAAAAAAATGTTTTTGTTATGTTTATTCGAGATGTTATGAAAACACTGTAGACTGTTTTCAGCAAGTACAACATTGAAATGCAGAAATAAGCACTTTTTCCATAAACAAGCTCTAAATCATGTTTGATGCACTCTGGATATCCAATTTTTGCTTGTGCTGTGTCTAGGTTGAGATGAAATGAACGCCGTGGACAGTTTTCAGCAAGTTGCAACATTGAAATGCAGAAATAAGCACTTTTCCATAAACAAGCTCTAAATCATGTTTGAAGCACTCTGGATAAAAAAATGTTTTTGTTATGTTTATTCGAGATGTTATGAAAACACTGTAGACTGTTTTCAGCAAGTACAACATTGAAATGCAGAAAATAAGCACTTTTCATAAACAAGCTCTAAATCATGTTTGATGCACTCTGGATGTCCAATTTTTTGCTGTGCTGTGTCTAGGTTGAGATGAAATGAACGCCGTGGGACAGTTTTCAGCAATGTTGCAACATTGAAATGCAGAAATAAGCACTTTTCCATAAACAAGCTCTAAATCATGTTTGAAGCACTCTGGATAAAAAATGTTTTTGTTATGTTTATTCGAGATGTTATGAAGACACTGTAGACTGTTTTCAGCAAGTTACAACATTTGAAATGCAGAAATAAGCACTTTTCATAAACAAGCTCTAAATCATGTTGATGCACTCTGGATGTCCAATTTTTGCTGTGCTGTGTCTAGGTTGAGATGAAATGAACCCGTGGACAGTTTTCAGCATGTTGAAACATTGAAATGCAGAAATAAGCACTTTTCCATAAACAAGCTCTAAATCATGTTTGATGCACTCTGGGATATCCAATTTTTGCTGTGGCTGTGTCTAGGTTGAGATGAAATGAACGCCGTGGACAGTTTTCAGCAAGTTGCAACATTGAAATGCAGAAATAAGCACTTTTCCATAAACAAGCTCTAAATCATGTTTGAAGCACTCTGGATAAAAAAATGTTTTTGTTATGTTTATTCGAGATGTTATGAAAACACTGTAGACTGTTTTCAGCAAGTTACAACATTGAAATGCAGAAATAAGCACTTTTCCATAAACAAGCTCTAAATCATGTTTGATGCACTCTGGATGTCCAATTTTTGCTGTGCTGTGTCTAGGTTGAGATGAAATGAACCCGTGGACAGTTTTCAGCAATGTTGAAACATTGAAATGCAGAAATGAGCACTTTTCCATAAACAAGCTCTAAATCATGTTGAAGCACTCTGGATAAAAAAATGTTTTTGTTATGTTTATTCGAGATGTTATGAAAACACTGTAGACTGTTTTCAGCAAAGTTACAACATGAACTGCAGAAATAAGCACTTTTCCATAAACAAGCTCTAAATCATGTTTGATGCACTCTGGATATCCAATTTTTGCTGTGCTGTGTCTAAGGTTGAGATGAAATGAACGCCGTGGACCAGTTTTCAGCAATGTTGAACATTGAAATGCAAGAAATAAGCACTTTTCCATAAACAAGCTCTAAATCATGTTTGAAGCACTCTGGATAAAAAAATTTTTTTGTTATGTTTATTCGAGATTGTTATGAAACACTGTAGACTGTTTTCAGCAAGTTACAACATTGAAATGCAGAAATAAGCACTTTTCCATAAACAAGCTCTAAATCATGTTTGATGCACTCTGGATATCCAATTTTTGCTGTGCTGTGTCTAGGTTGAGATGAAATGAACGCGTGGACAGTTTTCAGCAAGTTGCAACATTTGAAATGCAAGAAATAAGCACTTTTCCATAAACAAGCTCTAAATCATGTTTGAAGCACTCTGGATAAAAAAATGTTTTTGTTATGTTTATTCGAGATGTTATGAAGACACTGTAGACTGTTTTCAGCAAGTACAACATTGAAATGCAGAAATAAGCACTTTTCCATAAACAAGCTCTAAATCATGTTTGATGCACTCTGGAGTCCAATTTTGCTGTGCTGTGTCTAGGTTGAGATGAAATGAACGCCGTGGACAGTTTTCAGCAGTTGCAACATTGAAATGCAGAAATAAGCACTTTTCCATAAACAAGCTCTAATCATGTTTGAATGCACTCTGGATATCCAATTTTTGCTGTGCTGTGTCTAGGTTGAGATGAAATGAACCACGTTGGACAGTTTTCAGCAAGTTGGCAACATTGAAAATGCGAGAAATAAGCACTTTTCCATAAACAAGCTCTAAATCATGTTTGAAGCACTCTGGATAAAAAAATGTTTTTTGTTATGTTTATTCGAGATGTTATGAAGCACGTGAGACATGTTGTCAGGCAATGTTAGCAATCATTGAAATGCAGAAATAAGCACTTTTCCATAAAACAAGCTTCTAAATCATGTTTGATGCACTCTGGATATCCAATTTTTCTGTGCTGTTTCTAGGTTGAGATGAAAGGAACGCCGTGGACAGTTTCAGCAAGTTGCAACCACCCATGGAAATGCAGAAATAAAGCACTTTTCCAATAAACCAAGCCTCTAAATCATGTTTGAAGACAATTCTGATAAAAATGTTGTTGTTATGTTTAGATTCGAGATGGTTATGAAAACACTGTAGACTGTTTTCAGCAAGTTACAACAGTGAAATGCAGAAAGACAAGAATCAGACTTTTCCATAAACAAGCTCTAAATCATTTGTTGAAGCACTCTGGATATCCAATTTTTGCTGTGCTGTGTCTAGGTTGAGATGAAATGAACGACCGTGGACAGTTTTCAGCAAGTTGCAACATTGAAATATGCAGAAAATAAGCACTTTTTTCCATAAACAAGCTCTAAATCATGTTTGGATGCACTTCTGGATGTCCAATTTTTGCTGTGCTGTGTCTAGGTTGAGATGAAATGAACACCGTGGACAGTTTTCAGCAAGTTACAACATTGAAATGCAGAATAAGCACTTTCCATAAACAAGCTCTAAATCATGTTTGATGCACTCTGGATAAAAATTTTTGCTGTGTTTCTATTCGAGATGTTATGAAAACACTGTAGACTGTTTTCAGCAAGTTAAAACATTGAAATGCAGAAATAAGCACTTTTCCATAAACAAGCTCTAATCATGTTTGATGCACTCTGGATTTCCAATTTTTGCTGTGCTGTGTCTAGTTGAGATGAAATGAACACCGTGGACAGTTTCAGCAGTTGCAAACTTGAAATGCAGAAATAAGCACTTTTCATAAACAAGCTCTAAATCATGTTTGATGCACTCTGGGTCCAATTTTGGCTGTGGCTGTGTCTAGGTTTGAGATGAAATGAACCCGTGGACAGTTTTCAGCATGTTGAAACATTGAAATGCAGAATAA